>NW_026909226.1:0-103805 GCF_033115175.1 Lepus europaeus | reverse complement strand
AGGGCCCGCCCCTGGGGCCAGGGGTCTGGCAGGCTCCGGGGCAAATGGACTACGGAAGCGAGAGGGGCCCGTCCGCGCCAAAACCCAAAACGCGCTGCGGCCTCCAGGGACACAGGGGACACAAGTGGCTGTGTGGCTTGCAGTGCCCGACCAGAGGGAGGGAGGTTGTCTGGCTGCTGAGGCGCAGCCGGTGTCAGCCCTTCGGGGAACTGCCCGTGGATGCTTCGGGAATGGGGGGCTGCCAACTCAGAACCCCGTTCCCTGTGGCTGCAGCCAGCCAGGGGGCTCCAGGGTCGGGCGCGCCCGCGGGCCTGGGGGGCTTCTTGCCTGTGTGCAGGGCTTCTACGCACAAGGTGGCACCTCATCCCGGCCCAAGGGTGGTGGCAGGAACCCAGGAGGCGCTCGGGGACTCAGCAGGGCCCGCCCCTGAGGCCAGGGGTCTGGCAGGCTCCGGGGCAAATGGACTACGGAAGCCGAGAGGGGCCCGTCCGCGCCAAAACCCAAAATGCGCTGCGGCCTCCAGGGACACAGGGGACACAAGTGGCTGTGTGGCTTGCAGTGCCCGACCAGAGGGAGGGAGGTTGTCTGGCTGCTGAGGCGCAGCCGGTGTCAGCCCTTCGGGAACTGCCCGTGGATGCTTCGGAATGGGGCTGCCAACTCAGAACCCCCGTTCCCTGTGGCTGCAGCCAGCCAGGGGGCTCCAGGGTCGGGCGCGCCCGCGGGCCTGGGGGGCTTCTTGCCTGTGTGCAGGCTTCTACGCACAAGGTGGCACCTCATCCCGGCCAAGGGTGGTGGCAGGAACCCAGGAGGCGCTCGGGGACTCAGCAGGGCCCGCCCCTGTGGCCAGGGGTCTGGCAGGCTCCGGGGCAAATGGACTACGGAAGCCGAGAGGGGCCCGTCCGCGCAAAAACCCAAAATGCGCTGCGGCCTCCAGGGACACAGGGGACACAAGTGGCTGTGTGGCTTGCAGTGCCCGACCAGAGGGAGGGAGGTTGTCTGGCTGCTGAGGCGCAGCCGGTGTCAGCCCTTCGGGGAACTGCCCGTGGATGCTTCGGGAATGGGGGCTGCCAACTCAGAACCCCCGTTCCCTGTGGCTGCAGCCAGCCAGGGGTCTCCAGGGTCGGGCGCGCCCGCGGGCCTGGGGGCTTCTTGCCTGTGTGCAGGGCTTCTAGGCACAAGGTGGCACCTCATCCCGGCCCAAGGGTGGTGGCAGGAACCCAGGAGGCGCTCGGGGACTCAGCAGGGCCCGCCCTGGGGCCAGGATCTGGCAGGCTCCCGGGCAAATGGACTACGGAAGCCGAGAGGGGCCCGTCCGCGCCAAAACCCAAAATGCGCTGCGGCCTCCAGGGACACAGGGGACACAAGTGGCTGTGTGGCTTGCAGTGCCCGACCAGAGGGAGGGAGGTTGTCTGGCTGCTGAGGCGCAGCCGGGTGTCAGCCCTTCGGGGAACTGCCCGTGGATGCTTCGGGAATGGGGGCTGCCAACTCAGAACCCCCGTTCCCTGTGGCTGCAGCCAGCCAGGGGGCTCCAGGGTCGGGCGCGCCCGCGGGCCTGGGGGGCTTCTTGCCTGTGTGCAGGGCTTCTACGCACAAGGTGGCACCTCATCCGGCCCAAGGGTGGTGGCAGGAACCCAGGAGCGCTCGGGGACTCAGCAGGGCCCGCCCCTGTGGCCAGGGGTCTGGCAGGCTCCGGGGCAAATGGACTACGGAAGCCGAGAGGGGCCCGTCCGCGCCAAAACCCAAAATGCGCTGCGGCCTCCAGGGACACAGGGGACACAAGTGGCTGTGTGGCTTGCAGTGCCCGACCAGAGGGAGGGAGGTTGTCTGGCTGCTGAGGCGCAGCGGTGTCAGCCCTTCGGGGAACTGCCCGTGGATGCTTCGGGAATGGGGGCTGCCAACTCAGAACCCCCGTTCCCTGTGGCTGCAGCCAGCCAGGGGGCTCCAGGGTCGGGCGCGCCGCGGGCCTGGGGGGCTTCTTGCCTGTGTGCAGGGCTTCTACGCACAAGGTGGCACCTCATCCCGGCCCAAGGGTGGTGGCAGGAACCCAGGAGGCGCTCGGGGACTCAGCAGGGCCCGCCCCTGGGGCCAGGGATCTGGCAGGCTCCGGGCAAATGGACTACGGAAGCCGAGAGGGGCCCGTCCGCGCCAAAACCCAAAACGCGCTGCGGCCTCCAGGACACAGGGGACACAAGTGGCTGTGTGGCTTGCAGTGCCCGACCAGAGGGAGGGGAGGTTGTCTGGCTGCTGAGGCGCAGCCGGTGTCAGCCCTTCGGGGAACTGCCCGTGGATGCTTCGGGAATGGGGGCTGCCAACTCAGAACCCCCGTTCCCTGTGGCTGCAGCCAGCCAGGGGGCTCCAGGGTCGGGCGCGCCCGCGGGCCTGGGGGGCTTCTTGCCTGTGTGCAGGGCTTCTACGCACAAGGTGGCACCTCATCCCGGCCCAAGGGTGGTGGCAGGAACCCAGGAGGCGCTCGGGACTCAGCAGGGCCCGCCCCTGGGGCCAGGGGTCTGGCAGGGCTCCCGGGCAAATGGACTACGGAAGCCGAGAGGGGCCCGTCCGCGCCAAAACCCAAAACGCGCTGCGGCCTCCAGGGACACAGGGGACACAAGTGGCTGTGTGGCTTGCAGTGCCCTACCAGAGGGAGGGAGGTTGTCTGGCTGCTGAGGCGCAGCCGGTGTCAGCCCTTCGGGGAACTGCCCGTGGATGCTTCGGGAATGGGGGCTGCCAAATCAGAACCCCCGTTCCCTGTGGCTGCAGCCAGCCAGGGGGCTCCAGGGTCGGGCGCGCCCGCGGGCCTGGGGGGCTTCTTGCCTGTGTGCAGGGCTTCTACGCACAAGGTGGCACCTCATCCCGGCCCAAGGGTGGTGGCAGGAACCCAGGAGGCGCTCGGGGACTCAGCAGGGCCCGCCCCTGGGGCCAGGGGTCTGGCAGGCTCCGGGGCAAATGGACTACGGAAGCCGAGAGGGGCCCGTCCGCGCCAAAACCCAAAATGCGCTGCGGCCTCCAGGGACACAGGGGACACAAGTGGCTGTGTGGCTTGCAGTGCCCGACCAGAGGGAGGGAGGTTGTCTGGCTGCTGAGGCGCAGCCGGTGTCAGCCCTTCGGGGAACTGCCCGTGGATGCTTCGGGAATGGGGGCTGCCAACTCAGAACCCCCGTTCCCTGTGGCTGCAGCCAGCCAGGGGGCTCCAGGGTCGGGCGCGCCCGCGGGCCTGGGGGGCTTCTTGCCTGTGTGCAGGGCTTCTACGCACAAGGTGGCACCTCATCCCGGCCCAAGGGTGGTGGCAGGAACCCAGGAGGCGCTCGGGGACTCAGCAGGGCCCGCCCCTGGGGCCAGGGGTCTGCAGGCTCCGGGGCAAATGGACTACGGAAGCCGAGAGGGGCCCGTCCGCGCCAAAACCCAAACGCGCTGCGGCCTCCAGGGACACAGGGGACACAAGTGCTGTGTGGCTTGCAGTGCCCGACCAGAGGGAGGGAGGTTGTCTGGCTGCTGAGGCGCAGCCGGTGTCAGCCCTTCGGGGAACTGCCCGTGGATGCTTCGGGAATGGGGGCTGCCAACTCAGAACCCCCGTTCCCTGTGGCTGCAGCCAGCCAGGGGGCTCCAGGGTCGGGCGCGCCCGCGGGCCTGGGGGCTTCTTGCTGTGTGCAGGGCTTCTACGCAAGAGGTGGCACCTCATCCCGGCCCAAGGGTGGTGGCAGGAACCCAGGAGGCGCTCGGGGACTCAGCAGGGCCCGCCCCTGGGGCCAGGGGTCTGGCAGGCTCCGGGCAAATGGACTACGGAAGCCGAGAGGGGCCCGTAGCGCCAAAACCCAAAACGCGCTGCGGCCTCCAGGGACACAGGGGACACAAGTGGCTGTGTGGCTTGCAGTGCCCGACCAGAGGGAGGGAGGTTGTCTGGCTGCTGAGGCGCAGCCGGTGTCAGCCCTTCGGGGAACTGCCCGTGGATGCTTCGGGAATGGGGGCTGCCAACTCAGAACCCCCGTTCCCTGTGGCTGCAGCCAGCCAGGGGGCTCCAGGGTCGGGGCGCGCCCGCGGGCCTGGGGGCTTCTTGCCTGTGTGCAGGGCTTCTACGCAAGAGGTGGCACCTCATCCCGGCCCAAGGGTGGTGGCAGGAACCCAGGAGGCGCTCGGGGACTCAGCAGGGCCCGCCCCTGGGGCCAGGGGTCTGGCAGGCTCCGGGGCAAATGGACTACGGAAGCCGAGAGGGGCCCGTCCGCGCCAAAACCCAAAATGCGCTGCGGCCTCCAGGGACACAGGGGACACAAGTGGCTGTGTGGCTTGCAGTGCCCGACCAGAGGGAGGGAGGTTGTCTGGCTGCTGAGGCGCAGCCGGTGTCAGCCCTTCGGGGAACTGCCCGTGGATGCTTCGGGAATGGGGGCTGCCAACTCAGAACCCCCGTTCCCTGTGGCTGCAGCCAGCCAGGGGGCTCCAGGGTCGGGCGCGCCCGCGGGCCTGGGGGCTTCTTGCCTGTGTGCAGGGCTTCTACGCACAAGGTGGCACCTCATCCCGGCCCAAGGGTGGTGGCAGGAACCCAGGAGGTGCTCGGGGACTCAGCAGGGCCCGCCCCTGGGGCCAGGGGTCTGGCAGGCTCCGGGCAAATGGACTACGGAATCCGAGAGTGGCCCGTCCGCGCCAAAACCCAAAACGCGCTGCGGCCTCCAGGGACACAGGGGACACAAGTGGCTGTGTGGCTTGCAGTGCCCGGCCAGAGGGAGGGAGGTTGTCTGGCTGCTGAGGCGCAGCCGGTGTCAGCCCCTTCGGGGAACTGCCCGTGGATGCTTCGGGAATGGGGGCTGCCAACTCAGAACCCCCGTTCCCTGTGGCTGCAGCCAGCCAGGGGGCTCCAGGGTCGGGCGCGCCCGCGGGCCTGGGGGGCTTCTTGCCTGTGTGCAGGGCTACTACGCACAAGGTGGCACCTCATCCCGGCCCAAGGGTGGTGGCAGGAACCCAGGAGGCGCTCGGGGACTCAGCAGGGCCCGCCCCTGGGGCCAGGGTCTGGCAGGCTCCCGAGCAAATGGACTACGGAAGCCGAGAGGGGCCCGTCCGCGCCAAAACCCAAAACGCGCTGCGGCCTCCAGGGACACAGGGGACACAAGTGGCTGTGTGGCTTGCAGTGCCCGACCAGAGGGAGGGAGGTTGTCTGGCTGCTGAGGCGCAGCCGGTGTCAGCCCTTCGGGGAACTGCCCGTGGATGCTTCGGGAATGGGGGCTGCCAACTCAGAACCCCCGTTCCCTGTGGCTGCAGCCAGCCAGGGGGCTCCAGGGTCGGGCGCGCCCGCGGCCTGGGGGCTTCTTGCCTGTGTGCAGGGCTTCTACGCACAAGGTGGCACCTCATCCCGGTCCAAGGGTGGTGGCAGGAACCCAGGAGGCGCTCGGGGACTCAGCAGGGCCCGCCCCTGGGGCCAGGGGTCTGGCAGGCTCCGGGGCAAATGGACTACGGAAGCCGAGAGGGGCCCGTCCGCGCCAAAACCCAAACGCGCTGCGGCCTCCAGGGACACAGGGGACACAAGTGGCTGTGTGGCTTGCAGTGCCCGACCAGAGGGAGGGAGGTTGTCTGGCTGCTGAGGCGCAGCCGGTGTCAGCCCTTCGGGGAACTGCCCGTGGAATGCTTCGGGAATGGGGGCTGCCAACTCAGAACCCCCGTTCCCTGTGGCTGCAGCCAGCCAGGGGGCTCCAGGGTCGGGCGCCGCCCGCGGGCCTGGGGGGCTTCTTGCCTGTGTGCAGGGCTTCTACGCAAGAGGTGGCACCTCATCCCGGCCCAAGGGTGGTGGCAGGAACCCAGGAGGCGCTCGGGGACTCAGCAGGGCCCGCCCCTGGGGCCAGGGGTCTGGCAGGCTCCCGGGCAAATGGACTACGGAAGCCGAGAGGGGCCCGTCCGCGCCAAAACCCAAAATGCGCTGCACCCTCCAGGGACACAGGGGACACAAGTGGCTGTGTGGCTTGCAGTGCCCGACCAGAGGGAGGGAGGTTGTCTGGCTGCTGAGGCGCAGCCGGTGTCAGCCCTTCGGGAACTGCCCGTGGATGCTTCGGGAATGGGGGCTGCCAACTCAGAACCCCCGTTCCCTGTGGCTGCAGCCAGCCAGGGGGCTCCAGGGTCGGGCGCGCCCGCGGGCCTGGGGGGCTTCTTGCCTGTGTGCAGGGCTTCTACGCACAAGGTGGCACCTCATCCCGGCCCAAGGGTGGTGGCAGGAACCCAGGAGGCGCTCGGGGACTCAGCAGGGCCCGCCCCTGGGGCCAGGGGTCTGGCAGGCTCCGGGCAAATGGACTACGGAAGCCGAGAGGGGCCCGTCCGCGCCAAAACCCAAAACGCGCTGCGGCCTCCAGGGACACAGGGGACACAAGTGGCTGTGTGGCTTGCAGTGCCCGACCAGAGGGAGGGAGGTTGTCTGGCTGCTGAGGCGCAGCCGGTGTCAGCCCTTCGGGGAACTGCCGTGGATGCTTCGGGAATGGGGGCTGCCAACTCAGAACCCCCGTTCCCTGTGGCTGCAGCCAGCCAGGGGGCTCCAGGGTCGGGCGCGCCCGCGGGCCTGGGGGGCTTCTTGCCTGTGTGCAGGGCTTCTACGCAAGAGGTGGCACCTCATCCCGGCCCAAGGGTGGTGGCAGGAACCCAGGAGGCGCTCGGGGACTCAGCAGGGCCCCGCCCCTGGGGCCAGGGGTCTGGCAGGCTCCGGGCAAATGGACTACGGAAGCCGAGAGGGGCCCGTCCGCGCCAAACCCAAAACGCGCTGCGGCCTCCAGGGACACAGGGGACACAAGTGGCTGTGTGGCTTGCAGTGCCCGACCAGAGGGAGGGAGGTTGTCTGGCTGCTGAGGCGCAGCCGGTGTCAGCCCTTCGGGGAACTGCCCGTGGATGCTTCGGGAATGGGGGCTGCCAACTCAGAACCCCCGTTCCCTGTGGCTGCAGCCAGCCAGGGGGCTCCAGGGTCGGGGCGCGCCCGCGGGCCTGGGGGGCTTCTTGCCTGTGTGCAGGGCTTCTACGCACAAGGTGGCACCTCATCCCGGCCCAAGGGTGGTGGCAGGAACCCAGGAGGCGCTCGGGGACTCAGCAGGGCCCGCCCCTGGGGCCAGGGGTCTGGCAGGCTCCGGGGCAAATGGACTACGGAAGCCGAGAGGGGCCCGTCCGCGCCAAAACCCAAAATGCGCTGCGGCCTCCAGGGACACAGGGGACACAAGTGGCTGTGTGGCTTGCAGTGCCCGAACAGAGGGAGGGAGGTTGTCTGGCTGCTGAGGCGCAGCCGGTGTCAGCCCTTCGGGGAACTGCCCGTGGATGCTTCGGGAATGGGGGCTGCCAACTCAGAACCCCCGTTCCCTGTGGCTGCAGCCAGCCAGGGGGCTCCAGGGTCGGGCGCGCCCGCGGGCCTGGGGGGCTTCTTGCCTGTGTGCAGGGCTTCTACGCAAGAGGTGGCACCTCATCCCGGCCCAAGGGTGGTGGCAGGAACCCAGGAGGCGCTCGGGGACTCAGCAGGGCCCGCCCCTGGGGCCAGGGGTCTGGCAGGCTCCCGGGCAAATGGACTACGGAAGCCGAGAGGGGCCCGTCCGCGCCAAAACCCAAAATGCGCTGCGCCCTCCAGGTATACAGGGGACACAAGTGGCTGTGTGGCTTGCAGTGCCCGACCAGAGGGAGGGAGGTTGTCTGGCTGCTGAGGCGCAGCGGTGTCAGCCCTTCGGGGAACTGCCCGTGGATGCTTCGGGAATGGGGGCTGCCAACTCAGAACCCCCGTTCCCTGTGGCTGCAGCCAGCCAGGGGGCTCCAGGGTCGGGCGCGCCCGCGGGCCTGGGGGGCTTCTTGCCTGTGTGCAGGGCTTCTACGCAAGAGGTGGCACCTCATCCCGGCCCAAGGGTGGTGGCAGGAACCCAGGAGGCGCTCGGGGACTCAGCAGGGCCCGCCCCTGGGGCCAGGGGTCTGGCAGGCTCCCGGGCAAATGGACTACGGAAGCCGAGAGGGGCCCGTTCCGCGCCAAAACCCAAAATGCGCTGCACCCTCCAGGGACACAGGGGACACAAGTGGCTGTGTGGCTTGCAGTGCCCGACCAGAGGGAGGGAGGTTGTCTGGCTGCTGAGGCGCAGCCGGTGTCAGCCCTTCGGGGAACTGCCCGTGGATGCTTCGGGAATGGGGGCTGCCAACTCAGAACCCCCGTTCCCTGTGGCTGCAGCCAGCCAGGGGGCTCCAGGGTCGGGCGCGCCCGCGGGCCTGGGGGGCTTCTTGCCTGTGTGCAGGGCTTCTACGCAAGAGGTGGCACCTCATCCCGGCCCAAGGGTGGTGGCAGGAACCCAGGAGGCGCTCGGGGACTCAGCAGGGCCCGCCCCTGGGGCCAGGGGTCTGGCAGGCTCCCGGGCAAATGGACTACGGAAGCCGAGAGGGGCCCGTCCGTGCCAAAACCCAAAACGCGCTGCGGCCTCCAGGGACACAGGGGACACAAGTGGCTGTGTGGCTTGCAGTGCCCGACCAGAGGGAGGGGAGGTTGTCTGGCTGCTGAGGCGCAGCCGGTGTCAGCCCTTCGGGGAACTGCCCGTGGATGCTTCGGGAATGGGGGCTGCCAACTCAGAACCCCCGTTCCCTGTGGCTGCAGCCAGCCAGGGGGCTCCAGGGTCGGGCGCGCCCGCGGGCCTGGGGGGCTTCTTGCCTGTGTGCAGGGCTTCTACGCAAGAGGTGGCACCTCATCCCGGCCCAAGGGTGGTGGCAGGAACCCAGGAGGCGCTCGGGGACTCAGCAGGGCCCGCCCCTGGGGCCAGGGGTCTGGCAGGCTCCGGGGCAAATGGACTACGGAAGCCGAGAGGGGCCCGTCCGCGCCAAAACCCAAAACGCGCTGCGGCCTCCAGGGACACAGGGGACACAAGTGGCTGTGTGGCTTGCAGTGCCCGACCAGAGGGAGGGAGGTTGTCTGGCTGCTGAGGCGCAGCCGGTGTCAGCCCTTCGGGGAACTGCCCGTGGATGCTTCGGGAATGGGGGCTGCCAACTCAGAACCCCCGTTCCCTGTGGCTGCAGCCAGCCAGGGGGCTCCAGGGTCGGGCGCGCCCGCGGGCCTGGGGGGCTTCTTGCCTGTGTGCAGGGCTTCTACGCACAAGGTGGCACCTCATCCCGGCCCAAGGGTGGTGGCAGGAACCCAGGAGGCGCTCGGGGACTCAGCAGGGCCCGCCCCTGGGGCCAGGGGTCTGGCAGGCTCCGGGCAAATGGACTACGGAAGCCGAGAGGGGCCCGTCCGCGCCAAAACCCAAAACGCGCTGCGGCCTCCAGGGACACAGGGGACACAAGTGGCTGTGTGGCTTGCAGTGCCCGAACAGAGGGAGGGAGGTTGTCTGGCTGCTGAGGCGCAGCCGGTGTCAGCCCTTCGGGGAACTGCCCGTGGATGCTTCGGGAATGGGGGCTGCCAACTCAGAACCCCCGTTCCCTGTGGCTGCAGCCAGCCAGGGGGCTCCAGGGTCGGGCGCGCCCGCGGGCCTGGGGGGCTTCTTGCCTGTGTGCAGGGCTTCTACGCAAGAGGTGGCACCTCATCCCGGCCCAAGGGTGGTGGCAGGAACCCAGGAGGCGCTCGGGGACTCAGCAGGGCCCGCCCCTGGGGCCAGGGGTCTGGCAGGCTCCCGGGCAAATGGACTACGGAAGCCGAGAGGGGCCCGTCCGCGCCAAAACCCAAAATGCGCTGCGCCTCCAGGGACACAGGGGACACAAGTGGCTGTGTGGCTTGCAGTGCCCGACCAGAGGGAGGGAGGTTGTCTGGCTGCTGAGGCGCAGCCGGTGTCAGCCCTTCGGGGAACTGCCCGTGGATGCTTCGGGAATGGGGCTGCCAACTCAGAACCCCCGTTCCCTGTGGCTGCAGCCAGCCAGGGGGCTCCAGGGTCGGGCGCGCCCGCGGGCCTGGGGGGCTTCTTGCCTGTGTGCAGGGCTTCTACGCACAAGGTGGCACCTCATCCCGGCCCAAGGGTGGTGGCAGGAACCCAGGAGGCGCTCGGGGACTCAGGCAGGGCCCGCCCCTGGGGCCAGGGGTCTGGCAGGCTCCGGGCAAATGGACTACGGAAGCCGAGAGGGGCCCGTCCGCGCCAAAACCCAAACGCGCTGCGGCCTCCAGGGACACAGGGGACACAAGTGGCTGTGTGGCTTGCAGTGCCCGACCAGAGGGAGGGAGGTTGTCTGGCTGCTGAGGCGCAGCCGGTGTCAGCCCTTCGGGGAACTGCCCGTGGATGCTTCGGGAATGGGGGCTGCCAACTCAGAACCCCCGTTCCCTGTGGCTGCAGCCAGCCAGGGGGCTCCAGGGTCGGGCGCGCCCGCGGGCCTGGGGGGCTTCTTGCCTGTGTGCAGGGCTTCTACGCACAAGGTGGCACCTCATCCCGGCCCAAGGGTGGTGGCAGGAACCCAGGAGGCGCTCGGGGACTCAGCAGGGCCCGCCCCTGGGGCCAGGGTCTGGCAGGCTCCGGGCAAATGGACTACGGAAGCCGAGAGGGGCCCGTCCGCGCCAAAACCCAAAACGCGCTGCGGCCTCCAGGGACACAGGGGACACAAGTGCTGTGTGGCTTGCAGTGCCCGACCAGAGGGAGGGAGGTTGTCTGGCTGCTGAGGCGCAGCCGGTGTCAGCCCTTCGGGGAACTGCCCGTGGATGCTTCGGGAATGGGGGCTGCCAACTCAGAACCCCCGTTCCCTGTGGCTGCAGCCAGCCAGGGGGCTCCAGGGTCGGGCGCGCCCGCGGGCCTGGGGGCTTCTTGCCTGTGTGCAGGGCTTCTACGCAAGAGGTGGCACCTCATCCCGGCCCAAGGGTGGTGGCAGGAACCCAGGAGGCGCTCGGGGACTCAGCAGGGCCCGCCCCTGGGGCCAGGGGTCTGGCAGGCTCCGGGCAAATGGACTACGGAAGCCGAGAGGGGCCCGTCCGCGCCAAAACCCAAAATGCGCTGCGGCCTCCAGGGACACAGGGGACACAAGTGGCTGTGTGGCTTGCAGTGCCCGACCAGAGGGAGGGAGGTTGTCTGGCTGCTGAGGCGCAGCCGGTGTCAGCCCTTCGGGGAACTGCCCGTGGATGCTTCGGGAATGGGGGCTGCCAACTCAGAACCCCCGTTCCCTGTGGCTGCAGCCAGCCAGGGGGCTCCAGGGTCGGGCGCGCCCGCGGGCCTGGGGGCTTCTTGCCTGTGTGCAGGGCTTCTACGCAAGAGGTGGCACCTCATCCCGGCCCAAGGGTGGTGGCAGGAACCCAGGAGGCGCTCGGGGACTCAGCAGGGCCCGCCCCTGGGGCCAGGGGTCTGGCAGGCTCCGGGGCAAATGGACTACGGAAGCCGAGAGGGGCCCGTCCGCGCCAAAACCCAAAACGCGCTGCGGCCTCCAGGGACACAGGGGACACAAGTGGCTGTGTGGCTTGCAGTGCCCGACCAGAGGGAGGGAGGTTGTCTGGCTGCTGAGGCGCAGCCGGTGTCAGCCCTTCGGGGAACTGCCCGTGGATGCTTCGGGAATGGGGGCTGCCAACTCAGAACCCCCGTTCCCTGTGGCTGCAGCCAGCCAGGGGGCTCCAGGGTCGGGCGCGCCCGCGGGCCTGGGGGGCTTCTTGCCTGTGTGCAGGGCTTCTACGCACAAGGTGGCACCTCATCCCGGCCCAAGGGTGGTGGCAGGAACCCAGGAGGCGCTCGGGGACTCAGCAGGGCCCGCCCCTGGGGCCAGGGGTCTGGCAGGCTCCGGGCAAATGGACTACGGAAGCCGAGAGGGGCCCGTCCGCGCCAAAACCCAAAACGCGCTGCGGCCTCCAGGGACACAGGGGACCACAAGTGGCTGTGTGGCTTGCAGTGCCCGACCAGAGGGAGGGGAGGTTGTCTGGCTGCTGAGGCGCAGCCGGTGTCAGCCCTTCGGGGAACTGCCGTGGATGCTTCGGGAATGGGGGCTGCCAACTCAGAACCCCCGTTCCCTGTGGCTGCAGCCAGCCAGGGGGCTCCAGGGTCGGGCGCGCCCCGGGCCTGGGGGGCTTCTTGCCTGTGTGCAGGGCTTCTACGCAAGAGGTGGCACCTCATCCCGGCCCAAGGGTGGTGGCAGGAACCCAGGAGGCGCTCGGGGACTCAGCAGGGCCCGCCCCTGGGGCCAGGGGTCTGCAGGCTCCCGGGCAAATGGACTACGGAAGCCGAGAGGGGCCCGTCCGCGCCAAAACCCAAAACGCGCTGCGGCCTCCAGGGACACAGGGGACACAAGTGGCTGTGTGGCTTGCAGTGCCCGACCAGAGGAGGGAGGTTGTCTGGCTGCTGAGGCGCAGCGGTGTCAGCCCTTCGGGGAACTGCCCGTGGATGCTTCGGGAATGGGGGCTGCCAACTCAGAACCCCCGTTCCCTGTGGCTGCAGCCAGCCAGGGGGCTCCAGGGTCGGGCGCGCCCGCGGGCTGGGGGGCTTCTTGCCTGTGTGCAGGGCTTCTACGCACAAGGTGGCACCTCATCCCGGCCCAAGGGTGGTGGCAGGAACCCAGGAGGCGCTCGGGGACTCAGCAGGGCCCGCCCCTGGGGCCAGGGGTCTGGCAGGCTCCGGGGCAAATGGACTACGGAAGCCGAGAGGGGCCCGTCCGCGCCAAAACCCAAAATGCGCTGCGGCCTCCAGGGACACAGGGGCACAAGTGGCTGTGTGGCTTGCAGTGCCGACCAGAGGGAGGGAGGTTGTCTGGCTGCTGAGGCGCAGCCGGTGTCAGCCCTTCGGGGAACTGCCCGTGGATGCTTCGGGAATGGGGGCTGCCAACTCAGAAAACCCGTTCCCTGTGGCTGCAGCCAGCCAGGGGGCTCCAGGGTCGGGCGCGCCCCGCGGGCCTGGGGGGCTTCTTGCCTGTGTGCAGGGCTTCTACGCACAAGGTGGCACCTCATCCCGGCCCAAGGGTGGTGGCAGGAAGCCAGGAGGCGCTCGGGGAACTCAGCAGGGCCTGCCCTGGGGCCAGGGGTCTGGCAGGCTCCGGGGCAAATGGACTACGGAAGCCGAGAGGGGCCCGTCCGCGCCAAAACCCAAAACGCGCTGCGGCCTCCAGGGACACAGGGGACACAAGTGGCTGTGTGGCTTGCAGTGCCCGACCAGAGGGAGGGGAGGTTGTCTGGCTGCTGAGGCGCAGCCGGTGTCAGCCCTTCGGGGAACTGCCCGTGGATGCTTCGGGAATGGGGGCTGCCAACTCAGAACCCCGTTCCCTGTGGCTGCAGCCAGCCAGGGGGCTCCAGGGTCGGGCGCGCCCGCGGGCCTGGGGGGCTTCTTGCCTGTGTGCAGGGCTTCTACGCAAGAGGTGGCACCTCATCCCGGCCCAAGGGTGGTGGCAGGAACCCAGGAGGCGCTCGGGGACTCAGCAGGGCCCGCCTCCTGGGGCCAGGGGTCTGGCAGGCTCCGGGGCAAATGGACTACGGAAGCCGACAGGGGCCCGTCCGCGCCAAAACCCAAAATGCGCTGCGGCCTCCAGGGACACAGGGGACACAAGTGGCTGTGTGGCTTGCAGTGCCCGACCAGAGGGAGGGAGGTTGTCTGGCTGCTGAGGCGCAGCCGGTGTCAGCCCTTCGGGGAACTGCCCGTGGATGCTTCGGGAATGGGGGCTGCCAACTCAGAAAACCCATTCCCTGTGGCTGCAGCCAGCCAGGGGGCTCCAGGGTCGGGCGCGCCCGCGGTCCTGGGGGCTTCTTGCCTGTGTGCAGGGCTTCTACGCACAAGGTGGCACCTCATCCCGGCCCAAGGGTGGTGGCAGGAACCCAGGAGGCGCTCGGGGACTCAGCAGGGCCCGCCCCTGGGGCCAGGGGTCTGGCAGGCTCCGGGGCAAATGGACTACGGAAGCCGAGAGGGGGCCCGTCCGCGCCAAAACCCAAAACGCGCTGCGGCCTCCAGGACACAGGGGACACAAGTGGCTGTGTGGCTTGCAGTGCCCGACCAGAGGGAGGGAGGTTGTCTGGCTGCTGAGGCGCAGCCGGTGTCAGCCCTTCGGGGAACTGCCCGTGGATGCTTCGGGAATGGGGGCTGCCAACTCAGAAAACCCGTTCCCTGTGGCTGCAGCCAGCCAGGGGGCTCCAGGGTCGGGCGCGCCCGCGGTCCTGGGGGGCTTCTTGCCTGTGTGCAGTGCTTCTACACACAAGGTGGCACCTCATCCCGGCCCAAGGGTGGTGGCAGGAAGCCAGGAGGCGCTCGGGGACTCAGCAGGGCCCGCCCCTGGGCCAGGGGTCTGGCAGGCTCCGGGGGCAAATGGACTACGGAAGCCGAGAGGGGCCCGTCCGCGCCAAAACCCAAAACGCGCTGCGGCCTCCAGGGACACAGGGGACACAAGTGGCTGTGTGGCTTGCAGTTCCCGACCAGAGGGTGGGAGGTTGTCTGGCTGCTGAGGCGCAGCCGGTGTCAGCCCTTCGGGAACTGCCCGTGGATGCTTCGGGAATGGGGGCTGCCAACTCAGAACCCCCGTTCCCTGTGGCTGCAGCCAGCCAGGGGGCTCCAGGGTCGGGCGCGCCCGCGGGCCTGGGGGGCTTCTTGCCTGTGTGCAGGGCTTCTACGCACAAGGTGGCACCTCATCCCGGCCCAAGGGTGGTGGCAGGAACCCAGGAGGCGCTCGGGGACTCAGCAGGGCCCGCCCCTGGGGCCAGGGGTCTGGCAGGCTCCGGGGCAAATGGACTACGGAAGCCGAGAGGGGCCCGTCCGCGCCAAAACCCAAAACGCGCTGCGGCCTCCAGGGACACAGGGGACACAAGTGGCTGTGTGGCTTGCAGTGCCCGACCAGAGGGAGGGAGGTGTCTGGCTGCTGAGGCGCAGCCGGTGTCAGCCCTTCGGGGAACTGCCCGTGGATGCTTCGGGAATGGGGGCTGCCAACTCAGAACCCCCGTTCCCTGTGGCTGCAGCCAGCCAGGGGGCTCCAGGGTCGGGCGCGCCCGCGGGCCTGGGGGGCTTCTTGCCTGTGTGCAGGGCTTCTACGCACAAGGTGGCACCTCATCCCGGCCCAAGGGTGGTGGCAGGAACCCAGGAGGCGCTCGGGGACTCAGCAGGGCCCGCCCCTGAGGCCAGGGGTCTGGCAGGCTCCGGGCAAATGGACTACGGAAGCCGAGAGGGGCCCGTCCGCGCCAAAACCCAAAATGCGCTGCGGCCTCCAGGGACACAGGGGACACAAGTGGCTGTGTGGCTTGCAGTGCCCGACCAGAGGAGGGAGGTTGTCTGGCTGCTGAGGCGCAGCCGGTGTCAGCCCTTCGGGAACTGCCCGTGGATGCTTCGGGAATGGGGGCTGCCAACTCAGAACCCCCGTTCCCTGTGGCTGCAGCCAGCCAGGGGGCTCCAGGGTCGGGCGCGCCCGCGGGCCTGGGGGGCTTCTTGCCTGTGTGCAGGGCTTCTACGCACAAGGTGGCACCTCATCCCGGCCCAAGGGTGGTGGCAGGAACCCAGGAGGCGCTCGGGGACTCAGCAGGGCCCGCCCCTGTGGCCAGGGGTCTGGCAGGCTCCGGGGCAAATGGACTACGGAAGCCGAGAGGGGCCCGTCCGCGCAAAAACCCAAAATGCGCTGCGACCTCCAGGGACACAGGGGACACAAGTGGCTGTGTGGCTTGCAGTGCCCGACCAGAGGGAGGGAGGTTGTCTGGCTGCTGAGGCGCAGCCGGTGTCAGCCCTTCGGGGAACTGCCCGTGGATGCTTCGGGAATGGGGGCTGCCAACTCAGAACCCCCGTTCCCTGTGGCTGCAGCCAGGCCAGGGGGCTCCAGGGTCGGGCGCGCCCGCGGGCCTGGGGGGCTTCTTGCCTGTGTGCAGGGCTTCTAGGCACAAGGTGGCACCTCATCCCGGCCCAAGGGTGGTGGCAGGAACCCAGGAGGCGCTCGGGGACTCAGCAGGGCCCGCCCCTGGGGCCAGGGATCTGGCAGGCTCCCGGGCAAATGGACTACGGAAGCCGAGAGGGGCCCGTCCGCGCCAAAACCCAAAATGCGCTGCGGCCTCCAGGGACACAGGGGACACAAGTGGCTGTGTGGCTTGCAGTGCCCGACCAGAGGGAGGGAGGTTGTC
Organism: Lepus europaeus; assembly: GCF_033115175.1. Taxonomy (NCBI): domain Eukaryota; kingdom Metazoa; phylum Chordata; class Mammalia; order Lagomorpha; family Leporidae; genus Lepus; species Lepus europaeus. The sequence continues at coordinate 87,871 of NW_026909226.1, read as the reverse complement.
TGGCTGCTGAGGCGCAGCCGGTGTCAGCCCTTCGGGGAACTGCCCGTGGATGCTTCGGGAATGGGGGCTGCCAACTCAGAACCCCCGTTCCCTGTGGCTGCAGCCAGCCAGGGGGCTCCAGGTCGGGCGCGCCCGCGGCCTGGGGGGCTTCTTGCCTGTGTGCAGGGCTTCTACGCACAAGGTGGCACCTCATCCCGGCCCAAGGGTGGTGGCAGGAACCCAGGAGGCGCTCGGGGACTCAGCAGGGCCCGCCCCTGTGGCCAGGGGTCTGGCAGGCTCCGGGGCAAATGGACTACGGAAGCCGAGAGGGGCCCGTCCGCGCCAAAACCCAAAACGCGCTGCGGCCTCCAGGGACACAGGGGACACAAGTGGCTGTGTGGCTTGCAGTGCCCGACCAGAGGGAGGGAGGTTGTCTGGCTGCTGAGGCGCAGCCGGTGTCAGCCCTTCGGGGAACTGCCCGTGGATGCTTCGGGAATGGGGGCTGCCAACTCAGAACCCCCGTTCCCTGTGGCTGCAGCCAGCCAGGGGGCTCCAGGGTCGGGCGCGCCCGCGGGCCTGGGGGGCTTCTTGCCTGTGTGCAGGGCTTCTAGGCACAAGGTGGCACCTCATCCCGGCCCAAGGGTGGTGGCAGGAACCCAGGAGGCGCTCGGGGACTCAGCAGGGCCCGCCCCTGGGGCCAGGGATCTGGCAGGCTCCCGGGCAAATGGACTACGGAAGCCGAGAGGGGCCCGTCCGCGCCAAAACCCAAAACGCGCTGCGGCCTCCAGGGACACAGGGGACACAAGTGGCTGTGTGGCTTGCAGTGCCCGACCAGAGGGAGGGAGGTTGTCTGGCTGCTGAGGCGCAGCCGGTGTCAGCCCTTCGGGGAACTGCCCGTGGATGCTTCGGGAATGGGGGCTGCCAACTCAGAACCCCCGTTCCCTGTGGCTGCAGCCAGCCAGGGGGCTCCAGGGTCGGGCGCGCCCGCGGGCCTGGGGGGCTTCTTGCCTGTGTGCAGGGCTTCTACGCACAAGGTGGCACCTCATCCCGGCCCAAGGGTGGTGGCAGGAACCCAGGAGGCGCTCGGGGACTCAGCAGGGCCCGCCCCTGGGGCCAGGGGTCTGGCAGGCTCCGGGCAAATGGACTACGGAAGCCGAGAGGGGCCCGTCCGCGCCAAAACCCAAAACGCGCTGCGGCCTCCAGGGACACAGGGGACACAAGTGGCTGTGTGGCTTGCAGTGCCCGACCAGAGGGAGGGAGGTTGTCTGGCTGCTGAGGCGCAGCCGGTGTCAGCCCTTCGGGGAACTGCCCGTGGATGCTTCGGGAATGGGGGCTGCCAAATCAGAACCCCCGTTCCCTGTGCTGCAGCCAGCCAGGGGCTCCAGGGTCGGGCGCGCCCGCGGGCCTGGGGGGGCTTCTTGCCTGTGTGCAGGGCTTCTACGCACAAGGTGGCACCTCATCCCGGCCCAAGGGTGGTGGCAGGAACCCAGGAGGCGCTCGGGGACTCAGCAGGGCCCGCCCCTGGGGCCAGGGGTCTGGCAGGCTCCGGGGCAAATGGACTACGGAAGCCGAGAGGGGCCCGTCCGCGCCAAAACCCAAAATGCGCTGCGGCCTCCAGGGACACAGGGGACACAAGTGGCTGTGTGGCTTGCAGTGCCCGACCAGAGGGAGGGAGGTTGTCTGGCTGCTGAGGCGCAGCCGGTGTCAGCCCTTCGGGGAACTGCCCGTGGATGCTTCGGGAATGGGGGCTGCCAACTCAGAACCCCCGTTCCCTGTGGCTGCAGCCAGCCAGGGGGCTCCAGGGTCGGGCGCGCCCGCGGGCCTGGGGGGCTTCTTGCCTGTGTGCAGGGCTTCTACGCACAAGGTGGCACCTCATCCCGGCCCAAGGGTGGTGGCAGGAACCCAGGAGGCGCTCGGGGACTCAGCAGGGCCCGCCCCTGGGGCCAGGGGTCTGGCAGGCTCCGGGGGCAAATGGACTACGGAAGCCGAGAGGGGCCCGTCCGCGCCAAAACCCAAAACGCGCTGCGGCCTCCAGGGACACAGGGGACACAAGTGGCTGTGTGGCTTGCAGTGCCCGACCAGAGGGAGGGAGGTTGTCTGGCTGCTGAGGCGCAGCCGGTGTCAGCCCTTCGGGGAACTGCCCGTGGATGCTTCGGGAATGGGGGCTGCCAACTCAGAACCCCCGTTCCCTGTGGCTGCAGCCAGCCAGGGGGCTCCAGGGTCGGGCGCGCCCGCGGGCCTGGGGGGCTTCTTGCCTGTGTGCAGGGCTTCTACGCAAGAGGTGGCACCTCATCCCGGCCCAAGGGTGGTGGCAGGAACCCAGGAGGCGCTCGGGGACTCAACAGGGCCCGCCCCTGGGGCCAGGGGTCTGGCAGGCTCCGGGGCAAATGGACTACGGAAGCCGAGAGGGGCCCGTAGCGCCAAAACCCAAAACGCGCTGCGGCCTCCAGGGACACAGGGGACACAAGTGGCTGTGTGGCTTGCAGTGCCCGACCAGAGGGAGGGAGGTTGTCTGGCTGCTGAGGCGCAGCCGGTGTCAGCCCTTCGGGGAACTGCCCGTGGATGCTTCGGGAATGGGGGCTGCCAACTCAGAACCCCCGTTCCCTGTGGCTGCAGCCAGCCAGGGGGCTCCAGGGTCGGGCGCGCCCGCGGGCCTGGGGGGCTTCTTGCCTGTGTGCAGGGCTTCTACGCAAGAGGTGGCACCTCATCCCGGCCCAAGGGTGGTGGCAGGAACCCAGGAGGCGCTCGGGGACTCAGCAGGGCCCGCCCCTGGGGCCAGGGGTCTGGCAGGCTCCGGGGCAAATGGACTACGGAAGCCGAGAGGGGCCCGTCCGCGCCAAAACCCAAAATGCGCTGCGGCCTCCAGGGACACAGGGGACACAAGTGGCTGTGTGGCTTGCAGTGCCCGACCAGAGGGAGGGAGGTTGTCTGGCTGCTGAGGCGCAGCCGGTGTCAGCCCTTCGGGGAACTGCCCGTGGATGCTTCGGGAATGGGGGCTGCCAACTCAGAACCCCCGTTCCCTGTGGCTGCAGCCAGCCAGGGGGCTCCAGGGTCGGGCGCGCCCGCGGGCCTGGGGGGCTTCTTGCCTGTGTGCAGGGCTTCTACGCACAAGGTGGCACCTCATCCCGGCCCAAGGGTGGTGGCAGGAACCCAGGAGGTGCTCGGGGACTCAGCAGGGCCCGCCCCTGGGGCCAGGGGTCTGGCAGGCTCCGGGGCAAATGGACTACGGAATCCGAGAGTGGCCCGTCCGCGCCAAAACCCAAAACGCGCTGCGGCCTCCAGGGACACAGGGGACACAAGTGGCTGTGTGGCTTGCAGTGCCCGACCAGAGGGAGGGAGGTTGTCTGGCTGCTGAGGCGCAGCCGGTGTCAGCCCTTCGGGGAACTGCCCGTGGATGCTTCGGGAATGGGGGCTGCCAACTCAGAACCCCCGTTCCCTGTGGCTGCAGCCAGCCAGGGGGCTCCAGGGTCGGGCGCGCCCGCGGGCCTGGGGGGCTTCTTGCCTGTGTGCAGGGCTACTACGCACAAGGTGGCACCTCATCCCGGCCCAAGGGTGGTGGCAGGAACCCAGGAGGCGCTCGGGGACTCAGCAGGGCCCGCCCCTGGGGCCAGGGTCTGGCAGGCTCCCGAGCAAATGGACTACGGAAGCCGAGAGGGGCCCGTCCGCGCCAAAACCCAAAACGCGCTGCGGCCTCCAGGGACACAGGGGACACAAGTGGCTGTGTGGCTTGCAGTGCCCGACCAGAGGGAGGGAGGTTGTCTGGCTGCTGAGGCGCAGCCGGTGTCAGCCCTTCGGGGAACTGCCCGTGGATGCTTCGGGAATGGGGGCTGCCAACTCAGAACCCCCGTTCCCTGTGGCTGCAGCCAGCCAGGGGGCTCCAGGGTCGGGCGCGCCCGCGGGCCTGGGGGGCTTCTTGCCTGTGTGCAGGGCTTCTACGCACAAGGTGGCACCTCATCCCGGTCCAAGGGTGGTGGCAGGAACCCAGGAGGCGCTCGGGGACTCAGCAGGGCCCGCCCCTGGGGCCAGAGGTCTGGCAGGCTCCGGGGCAAATGGACTACGGAAGCCGAGAGGGGCCCGTCCGCGCCAAAACCCAAAACGCGCTGCGGCCTCCAGGGACACAGGGGACACAAGTGGCTGTGTGGCTTGCAGTGCCCGACCAGAGGGAGGGAGGTTGTCTGGCTGCTGAGGCGCAGCCGGTGTCAGCCCTTCGGGGAACTGCCCGTGGATGCTTCGGGAATGGGGGCTGCCAACTCAGAACCCCCGTTCCCTGTGGCTGCAGCCAGCCAGGGGGCTCCAGGGTCGGGCGCGCCCGCGGGCCTGGGGGGCTTCTTGCCTGTGTGCAGGGCTTCTACGCAAGAGGTGGCACCTCATCCCGGCCCAAGGGTGGTGGCAGGAACCCAGGAGGCGCTCGGGGACTCAGCAGGGCCCGCCCCTGGGGCCAGGGGTCTGGCAGGCTCCCGGGCAAATGGACTACGGAAGCCGAGAGGGGCCCGTCCGCGCCAAAACCCAAAATGCGCTGCACCCTCCAGGGACACAGGGGACACAAGTGGCTGTGTGGCTTGCAGTGCCCGACCAGAGGGAGGGAGGTTGTCTGGCTGCTGAGGCGCAGCCGGTGTCAGCCCTTCGGGGAACTGCCCGTGGATGCTTCGGGAATGGGGGCTGCCAACTCAGAACCCCCGTTCCCTGTGGCTGCAGCCAGCCAGGGGGCTCCAGGGTCGGGCGCGCCCGCGGGCCTGGGGGGCTTCTTGCCTGTGTGCAGGGCTTCTACGCACAAGGTGGCACCTCATCCCGGCCCAAGGGTGGTGGCAGGAACCCAGGAGGCGCTCGGGGACTCAGCAGGGCCCGCCCCTGGGGCCAGGGGTCTGGCAGGCTCCCGGGCAAATGGACTACGGAAGCCGAGAGGGGCCCGTCCGCGCCAAAACCCAAAACGCGCTGCGGCCTCCAGGGACACAGGGGACACAAGTGGCTGTGTGGCTTGCAGTGCCCGACCAGAGGGAGGGGAGGTTGTCTGGCTGCTGAGGCGCAGCCGGTGTCAGCCCTTCGGGGAACTGCCCGTGGATGCTTCGGGAATGGGGGCTGCCAACTCAGAACCCCCGTTCCCTGTGGCTGCAGCCAGCCAGGGGGCTCCAGGGTCGGGCGCGCCCGCGGGCCTGGGGGGCTTCTTGCCTGTGTGCAGGGCTTCTACGCAAGAGGTGGCACCTCATCCCGGCCCAAGGGTGGTGGCAGGAACCCAGGAGGCGCTCGGGGACTCAGCAGGGCCCGCCCCTGGGGCCAGGGGTCTGGCAGGCTCCGGGGCAAATGGACTACGGAAGCCGAGAGGGGCCCGTCCGCGCCAAAACCCAAAACGCGCTGCGGCCTCCAGGGACACAGGGGACACAAGTGGCTGTGTGGCTTGCAGTGCCCGACCAGAGGGAGGGAGGTTGTCTGGCTGCTGAGGCGCAGCCGGTGTCAGCCCTTCGGGGAACTGCCCGTGGATGCTTCGGGAATGGGGGCTGCCAACTCAGAACCCCCGTTCCCTGTGGCTGCAGCCAGCCAGGGGGCTCCAGGGTCGGGCGCGCCCGCGGGCCTGGGGGGCTTCTTGCCTGTGTGCAGGGCTTCTACGCACAAGGTGGCACCTCATCCCGGCCCAAGGGTGGTGGCAGGAACCCAGGAGGCGCTCGGGGACTCAGCAGGGCCCGCCCCTGGGGCCAGGGGTCTGGCAGGCTCCGGGGGCAAATGGACTACGGAAGCCGAGAGGGGCCCGTCCGCGCCAAAACCCAAAACGCGCTGCGGCCTCCAGGGACACAGGGGACACAAGTGGCTGTGTGGCTTGCAGTGCCCGACCAGAGGGAGGGAGGTTGTCTGGCTGCTGAGGCGCAGCCGGTGTCAGCCCTTCGGGGAACTGCCCGTGGATGCTTCGGGAATGGGGGCTGCCAACTCAGAACCCCCGTTCCCTGTGGCTGCAGCCAGCCAGGGGGCTCCAGGGTCGGGCGCGCCCGCGGGCCTGGGGGGCTTCTTGCCTGTGTGCAGGGCTTCTACGCAAGAGGTGGCACCTCATCCCGGCCCAAGGGTGGTGGCAGGAACCCAGGAGGCGCTCGGGGACTCAGCAGGGCCCGCCCCTGGGGCCAGGGGTCTGGCAGGCTCCGGGGCAAATGGACTACGGAAGCCGAGAGGGGCCCGTAGCGCCAAAACCCAAAACGCGCTGCGGCCTCCAGGGACACAGGGGACACAAGTGGCTGTGTGGCTTGCAGTGCCCGACCAGAGGGAGGGAGGTTGTCTGGCTGCTGAGGCGCAGCCGGTGTCAGCCCTTCGGGGAACTGCCCGTGGATGCTTCGGGAATGGGGGCTGCCAACTCAGAACCCCCGTTCCCTGTGGCTGCAGCCAGCCAGGGGGCTCCAGGGTCGGGCGCGCCCGCGGGCCTGGGGGGCTTCTTGCCTGTGTGCAGGGCTTCTACGCAAGAGGTGGCACCTCATCCCGGCCCAAGGGTGGTGGCAGGAACCCAGGAGGCGCTCGGGGACTCAGCAGGGCCCGCCCCTGGGGCCAGGGGTCTGGCAGGCTCCGGGGCAAATGGACTACGGAAGCCGAGAGGGGCCCGTCCGCGCCAAAACCCAAAATGCGCTGCGGCCTCCAGGGACACAGGGGACACAAGTGGCTGTGTGGCTTGCAGTGCCCGACCAGAGGGAGGGAGGTTGTCTGGCTGCTGAGGCGCAGCCGGTGTCAGCCCTTCGGGGAACTGCCCGTGGATGCTTCGGGAATGGGGGCTGCCAACTCAGAACCCCCGTTCCCTGTGGCTGCAGCCAGCCAGGGGGCTCCAGGGTCGGGCGCGCCCGCGGGCCTGGGGGGCTTCTTGCCTGTGTGCAGGGCTTCTACGCACAAGGTGGCACCTCATCCCGGCCCAAGGGTGGTGGCAGGAACCCAGGAGGTGCTCGGGGACTCAGCAGGGCCCGCCCCTGGGGCCAGGGGTCTGGCAGGCTCCGGGGCAAATGGACTACGGAATCCGAGAGTGGCCCGTCCGCGCCAAAACCCAAAACGCGCTGCGGCCTCCAGGGACACAGGGGACACAAGTGGCTGTGTGGCTTGCAGTGCCCGACCAGAGGGAGGGAGGTTGTCTGGCTGCTGAGGCGCAGCCGGTGTCAGCCCTTCGGGGAACTGCCCGTGGATGCTTCGGGAATGGGGGCTGCCAACTCAGAACCCCCGTTCCCTGTGGCTGCAGCCAGCCAGGGGGCTCCAGGGTCGGGCGCGCCCGCGGGCCTGGGGGGCTTCTTGCCTGTGTGCAGGGCTACTACGCACAAGGTGGCACCTCATCCCGGCCCAAGGGTGGTGGCAGGAACCCAGGAGGCGCTCGGGGACTCAGCAGGGCCCGCCCCTGGGGCCAGGGTCTGGCAGGCTCCCGAGCAAATGGACTACGGAAGCCGAGAGGGGCCCGTCCGCGCCAAAACCCAAAACGCGCTGCGGCCTCCAGGGACACAGGGGACACAAGTGGCTGTGTGGCTTGCAGTGCCCGACCAGAGGGAGGGAGGTTGTCTGGCTGCTGAGGCGCAGCCGGTGTCAGCCCTTCGGGGAACTGCCCGTGGATGCTTCGGGAATGGGGGCTGCCAACTCAGAACCCCCGTTCCCTGTGGCTGCAGCCAGCCAGGGGGCTCCAGGGTCGGGCGCGCCCGCGGGCCTGGGGGGCTTCTTGCCTGTGTGCAGGGCTTCTACGCACAAGGTGGCACCTCATCCCGGTCCAAGGGTGGTGGCAGGAACCCAGGAGGCGCTCGGGGACTCAGCAGGGCCCGCCCCTGGGGCCAGAGGTCTGGCAGGCTCCGGGGCAAATGGACTACGGAAGCCGAGAGGGGCCCGTCCGCGCCAAAACCCAAAACGCGCTGCGGCCTCCAGGGACACAGGGGACACAAGTGGCTGTGTGGCTTGCAGTGCCCGACCAGAGGGAGGGAGGTTGTCTGGCTGCTGAGGCGCAGCCGGTGTCAGCCCTTCGGGGAACTGCCCGTGGATGCTTCGGGAATGGGGGCTGCCAACTCAGAACCCCCGTTCCCTGTGGCTGCAGCCAGCCAGGGGGCTCCAGGGTCGGGCGCGCCCGCGGGCCTGGGGGGCTTCTTGCCTGTGTGCAGGGCTTCTACGCAAGAGGTGGCACCTCATCCCGGCCCAAGGGTGGTGGCAGGAACCCAGGAGGCGCTCGGGGACTCAGCAGGGCCCGCCCCTGGGGCCAGGGGTCTGGCAGGCTCCCGGGCAAATGGACTACGGAAGCCGAGAGGGGCCCGTCCGCGCCAAAACCCAAAATGCGCTGTGGCCTCCAGGGACACAGGGGACACAAGTGGCTGTGTGGCTTGCAGTGCCCGACCAGAGGGAGGGAGGTTGTCTGGCTGCTGAGGCGCAGCCGGTGTCAGCCCTTCGGGGAACTGCCCGTGGATGCTTCGGGAATGGGGGCTGCCAACTCAGAACCCCCGTTCCCTGTGGCTGCAGCCAGCCAGGGGGCTCCAGGGTCGGGCGCGCCCGCGGGCCTGGGGGGCTTCTTGCCTGTGTGCAGGGCTTCTACGCACAAGGTGGCACCTCATCCCGGCCCAAGGGTGGTGGCAGGAAGCCAGGAGGCGCTCGGGGACTCAGCAGGGCCCGCCCCTGGGGCCAGGGGTCTGGCAGGCTCCCGGGCAAATGGACTACGGAAGCCGAGAGGGGCCCGTCCGCGCCAAAACCCAAAACGCGCTGCGGCCTCCAGGGACACAGGGGACACAAGTGGCTGTGTGGCTTGCAGTGCCCGACCAGAGGGAGGGGAGGTTGTCTGGCTGCTGAGGCGCAGCCGGTGTCAGCCCTTCGGGGAACTGCCCGTGGATGCTTCGGGAATGGGGGCTGCCAACTCAGAACCCCCGTTCCCTGTGGCTGCAGCCAGCCAGGGGGCTCCAGGGTCGGGCGCGCCCGCGGGCCTGGGGGGCTTCTTGCCTGTGTGCAGGGCTTCTACGCAAGAGGTGGCACCTCATCCCGGCCCAAGGGTGGTGGCAGGAACCCAGGAGGCGCTCGGGGACTCAGCAGGGCCCGCCCCTGGGGCCAGGGGTCTGGCAGGCTCCGGGGCAAATGGACTACGGAAGCCGAGAGGGGCCCGTCCGCGCCAAAACCCAAAACGCGCTGCGGCCTCCAGGGACACAGGGGACACAAGTGGCTGTGTGGCTTGCAGTGCCCGACCAGAGGGAGGGAGGTTGTCTGGCTGCTGAGGCGCAGCCGGTGTCAGCCCTTCGGGGAACTGCCCGTGGATGCTTCGGGAATGGGGGCTGCCAACTCAGAACCCCCGTTCCCTGTGGCTGCAGCCAGCCAGGGGGCTCCAGGGTCGGGCGCGCCCGCGGGCCTGGGGGGCTTCTTGCCTGTGTGCAGGGCTTCTACGCACAAGGTGGCACCTCATCCCGGCCCAAGGGTGGTGGCAGGAACCCAGGAGGCGCTCGGGGACTCAGCAGGGCCCGCCCCTGGGGCCAGGGGTCTGGCAGGCTCCGGGGCAAATGGACTACGGAAGCCGAGAGGGGCCCGTCCGCGCCAAAACCCAAAACGCGCTGCGGCCTCCAGGGACACAGGGGACACAAGTGGCTGTGTGGCTTGCAGTGCCCGAACAGAGGGAGGGAGGTTGTCTGGCTGCTGAGGCGCAGCCGGTGTCAGCCCTTCGGGGAACTGCCCGTGGATGCTTCGGGAATGGGGGCTGCCAACTCAGAACCCCCGTTCCCTGTGGCTGCAGCCAGCCAGGGGGCTCCAGGGTCGGGCGCGCCCGCGGGCCTGGGGGGCTTCTTGCCTGTGTGCAGGGCTTCTACGCAAGAGGTGGCACCTCATCCCGGCCCAAGGGTGGTGGCAGGAACCCAGGAGGCGCTCGGGGACTCAGCAGGGCCCGCCCCTGGGGCCAGGGGTCTGGCAGGCTCCCGGGCAAATGGACTACGGAAGCCGAGAGGGGCCCGTCCGCGCCAAAACCCAAAACGCGCTGCGGCCTCCAGGGACACAGGGGACACAAGTGGCTGTGTGGCTTGCAGTGCCCGACCAGAGGGAGGGAGGTTGTCTGGCTGCTGAGGCGCAGCCGGTGTCAGCCCTTCGGGGAACTGCCCGTGGATGCTTCGGGAATGGGGGCTGCCAACTCAGAACCCCCGTTCCCTGTGGCTGCAGCCAGCCAGGGGGCTCCAGGGTCGGGCGCGCCCGCGGGCCTGGGGGGCTTCTTGCCTGTGTGCAGGGCTTCTACGCACAAGGTGGCACCTCATCCCGGCCCAAGGGTGGTGGCAGGAACCCAGGAGGCGCTCGGGGACTCAGCAGGGCCCGCCCCTGGGGCCAGGGGTCTGGCAGGCTCCGGGGCAAATGGACTACGGAAGCCGAGAGGGGCCCGTCCGCGCCAAAACCCAAAATGCGCTGCGGCCTCCAGGGACACAGGGGACACAAGTGGCTGTGTGGCTTGCAGTGCCCGACCAGAGGGAGGGAGGTTGTCTGGCTGCTGAGGCGCAGCCGGTGTCAGCCCTTCGGGGAACTGCCCGTGGATGCTTCGGGAATGGGGGCTGCCAACTCAGAACCCCCGTTCCCTGTGGCTGCAGCCAGCCAGGGGGCTCCAGGGTCGGGCGCGCCCGCGGGCCTGGGGGGCTTCTTGCCTGTGTGCAGGGCTTCTACGCAAGAGGTGGCACCTCATCCCGGCCCAAGGGTGGTGGCAGGAACCCAGGAGGCGCTCGGGGACTCAGCAGGGCCCGCCCCTGGGGCCAGGGGTCTGGCAGGCTCCGGGGCAAATGGACTACGGAAGCCGAGAGGGGCCCGTCCGCGCCAAAACCCAAAACGCGCTGCGGCCTCCAGGGACACAGGGGACACAAGTGGCTGTGTGGCTTGCAGTGCCCGACCAGAGGGAGGGAGGTTGTCTGGCTGCTGAGGCGCAGCCGGTGTCAGCCCTTCGGGGAACTGCCCGTGGATGCTTCGGGAATGGGGGCTGCCAACTCAGAACCCCCGTTCCCTGTGGCTGCAGCCAGCCAGGGGGCTCCAGGGTCGGGCGCGCCCGCGGGCCTGGGGGGCTTCTTGCCTGTGTGCAGGGCTTCTACGCACAAGGTGGCACCTCATCCCGGCCCAAGGGTGGTGGCAGGAACCCAGGAGGCGCTCGGGGACTCAGCAGGGCCCGCCCCTGGGGCCAGGGGTCTGGCAGGCTCCGGGGCAAATGGACTACGGAAGCCGAGAGGGGCCCGTCCGCGCCAAAACCCAAAACGCGCTGCGGCCTCCAGGGACACAGGGGACACAAGTGGCTGTGTGGCTTGCAGTGCCCGACCAGAGGGAGGGGAGGTTGTCTGGCTGCTGAGGCGCAGCCGGTGTCAGCCCTTCGGGGAACTGCCCGTGGATGCTTCGGGAATGGGGGCTGCCAACTCAGAACCCCCGTTCCCTGTGGCTGCAGCCAGCCAGGGGGCTCCAGGGTCGGGCGCGCCCCCGGGCCTGGGGGGCTTCTTGCCTGTGTGCAGGGCTTCTACGCAAGAGGTGGCACCTCATCCCGGCCCAAGGGTGGTGGCAGGAACCCAGGAGGCGCTCGGGGACTCAGCAGGGCCCGCCCCTGGGGCCAGGGGTCTGGCAGGCTCCCGGGCAAATGGACTACGGAAGCCGAGAGGGGCCCGTCCGCGCCAAAACCCAAAACGCGCTGCGGCCTCCAGGGACACAGGGGACACAAGTGGCTGTGTGGCTTGCAGTGCCCGACCAGAGGGAGGGAGGTTGTCTGGCTGCTGAGGCGCAGCCGGTGTCAGCCCTTCGGGGAACTGCCCGTGGATGCTTCGGGAATGGGGGCTGCCAACTCAGAACCCCCGTTCCCTGTGGCTGCAGCCAGCCAGGGGGCTCCAGGGTCGGGCGCGCCCGCGGGCCTGGGGGGCTTCTTGCCTGTGTGCAGGGCTTCTACGCACAAGGTGGCACCTCATCCCGGCCCAAGGGTGGTGGCAGGAACCCAGGAGGCGCTCGGGGACTCAGCAGGGCCCGCCCCTGGGGCCAGGGGTCTGGCAGGCTCCGGGGCAAATGGACTACGGAAGCCGAGAGGGGCCCGTCCGCGCCAAAACCCAAAATGCGCTGCGGCCTCCAGGGACACAGGGGACACAAGTGGCTGTGTGGCTTGCAGTGCCCGACCAGAGGGAGGGAGGTTGTCTGGCTGCTGAGGCGCAGCCGGTGTCAGCCCTTCGGGGAACTGCCCGTGGATGCTTCGGGAATGGGGGCTGCCAACTCAGAAAACCCGTTCCCTGTGGCTGCAGCCAGCCAGGGGGCTCCAGGGTCGGGCGCGCCCGCGGGCCTGGGGGGCTTCTTGCCTGTGTGCAGGGCTTCTACGCACAAGGTGGCACCTCATCCCGGCCCAAGGGTGGTGGCAGGAAGCCAGGAGGCGCTCGGGAACTCAGCAGGGCCCGCCCCTGGGGCCAGGGGTCTGGCAGGCTCCGGGGGCAAATGGACTACGGAAGCCGAGAGGGGCCCGTCCGCGCCAAAACCCAAAACGCGCTGCGGCCTCCAGGGACACAGGGGACACAAGTGGCTGTGTGGCTTGCAGTGCCCGACCAGAGGGAGGGGAGGTTGTCTGGCTGCTGAGGCGCAGCCGGTGTCAGCCCTTCGGGGAACTGCCCGTGGATGCTTCGGGAATGGGGGCTGCCAACTCAGAACCCCCGTTCCCTGTGGCTGCAGCCAGCCAGGGGGCTCCAGGGTCGGGCGCGCCCGCGGGCCTGGGGGGCTTCTTGCCTGTGTGCAGGGCTTCTACGCAAGAGGTGGCACCTCATCCCGGCCCAAGGGTGGTGGCAGGAACCCAGGAGGCGCTCGGGGACTCAGCAGGGCCCGCCCCTGGGGCCAGGGGTCTGGCAGGCTCCGGGGCAAATGGACTACGGAAGCCGAGAGGGGCCCGTCCGCGCCAAAACCCAAAACGCGCTGCGGCCTCCAGGGACACAGGGGACACAAGTGGCTGTGTGGCTTGCAGTGCCCGACCAGAGGGAGGGAGGTTGTCTGGCTGCTGAGGCGCAGCCGGTGTCAGCCCTTCGGGGAACTGCCCGTGGATACTTCGGGAATGGGGGCTGCCAACTCAGAACCCCCGTTCCCTGTGGCTGCAGCCAGCCAGGGGGCTCCAGGGTCGGGCGCGCCCGCGGGCCTGGGGGGCTTCTTGCCTGTGTGCAGGGCTTCTACGCACAAGGTGGCACCTCATCCCGGCCCAAGGGTGGTGGCAGGAACCCAGGAGGCGCTCGGGGACTCAGCAGGGCCCGCCCCTGGGGCCAGGGGTCTGGCAGGCTCTGGGGCAAATGGACTACGGAAGCCGAGAGGGGCCCGTCCGCGCCAAAACCCAAAACGCGCTGCGGCCTCCAGGGACACAGGGGACACAAGTGGCTGTGTGGCTTGCAGTGCCCGACCAGAGGGAGGGAGGTTGTCTGGCTGCTGAGGCGCAGCCGGTGTCAGCCCTTCGGGGAACTGCCCGTGGATGCTTCGGGAATGGGGGCTGCCAACTCAGAACCCCCGTTCCCTGTGGCTGCAGCCAGCCAGGGGGCTCCAGGGTCGGGTGCGCCCGCGGGCCTGGGGGGCTTCTTGCCTGTGTGCAGGGCTTCTACGCAAGAGGTGGCACCTCATCCCGGCCCAAGGGTGGTGGCAGGAACCCAGGAGGCGCTCGGGGACTCAGCAGGGCCCGCCCCTGGGGCCAGGGGTCTGGCAGGCTCCGGGCAAATGGACTACGGAAGCCGAGAGGGGCCCGTCCGCGCCAAAACCCAAAATGCGCTGCGGCCTCCAGGGACACAGTGGACACAAGTGGCTGTGTGGCTTGCAGTGCCCGACCAGAGGGAGGGAGGTTGTCTGGCTGCTGAGGCGCAGCCGGTGTCAGCCCTTCGGGGAACTGCCCGTGGATGCTTCGGGAATGGGGGCTGCCAACTCAGAACCCCCGTTCCCTGTGGCTGCAGCCAGCCAGGGGGCTCCAGGGTCGGGCGCGCCCGCGGGCCTGGGGGGCTTCTTGCCTGTGTGCAGGGCTTCTACGCAAGAGGTGGCACCTCATCCCGGCCCAAGGGTGGTGGCAGGAACCCAGGAGGCGCTCGGGGACTCAGCAGGGCCCGCCCCTGGGGCCAGGGGTCTGGCAGGCTCCCGGGCAAATGGACTACGGAAGCCGAGAGGGGCCCGTCCGCGCCAAAACCCAAAACGCGCTGCGGCCTCCAGGGACACAGGGGACACAAGTGGCTGTGTGGCTTGCAGTGCCCGACCAGAGGGAGGGAGGTTGTCTGGCTGCTGAGGCGCAGCCGGTGTCAGCCCTTCGGGGAACTGCCCGTGGATGCTTCGGGAATGGGGGCTGCCAACTCAGAACCCCCGTTCCCTGTGGCTGCAGCCAGCCAGGGGGCTCCAGGGTCGGGCGCGCCCGCGGGCCTGGGGGGCTTCTTGCCTGTGTGCAGGCCTTCTACGCAAGAGGTGGCACCTCATCCCGGCCCAAGGGTGGTGGCAGGAACCCAGGAGGCGCTCGGGGACTCAGCAGGGCCCGCCCCTGGGGCCAGGGGTCTGGCAGGCTCCGGGGCAAATGGACTACGGAAGCCGAGAGGGGCCCGTCCGCGCCAAAACCCAAAACGCGCTGCGGCCTCCAGGGACACAGGGGACACAAGTGGCTGTGTGGCTTGCAGTGCCCGACCAGAGGGAGGGAGGTTGTCTGGCTGCTGAGGCGCAGCCGGTGTCAGCCCTTCGGGGAACTGCCCGTGGATGCTTCGGGAATGGGGGCTGCCAACTCAGAACCCCCGTTCCCTGTGGCTGCAGCCAGCCAGGGGGCTCCAGGGTCGGGCGCGCCCGCGGGCCTGGGGGGCTTCTTGCCTGTGTGCAGGGCTTCTACGCACAAGGTGGCACCTCATCCCGGCCCAAGGGTGGTGGCAGGAACCCAGGAGGCGCTCGGGGACTCAGCAGGGCCCGCCCCTGGGGCCAGGGGTCTGCAGGCTCCGGGGCAAATGGACTACGGAAGCCGAGAGGGGCCCGTCCGCGCCAAAACCCAAAACGCGCTACGGCCTCCAGGGACACAGGGGACACAAGTGGCTGTGTGGCTTGCAGTGCCCGACCAGAGGGAGGGAGGTTGTCTGGCTGCTGAGGCGCAGCCGGTGTCAGCCCTTCGGGGAACTGCCCGTGGATGCTTCGGGAATGGGGGCTGCCAACTCAGAACCCCCGTTCCCTGTGGCTGCAGCCAGCCAGGGGGCTCCAGGGTCGGGCGCGCCCGCGGGCCTGGGGGGCTTCTTGCCTGTGTGCAGGGCTTCTACGCAAGAGGTGGCACCTCATCCCGGCCCAAGGGTGGTGGCAGGAACCCAGGAGGCGCTCGGGGACTCAGCAGGGCCCGCCCCTGGGGCCAGGGGTCTGGCAGGCTCCCGGGCAAATGGACTACGGAAGCCGAGAGGGGCCCGTCCGCGCCAAAACCCAAAACGCGCTGCGGCCTCCAGGGACACAGGGGACACAAGTGGCTGTGTGGCTTGCAGTGCCCGACCAGAGGGAGGGAGGTTGTCTGGCTGCTGAGGCGCAGCCGGTGTCAGCCCTTCGGGGAACTGCCCGTGGATGCTTCGGGAATGGGGGCTGCCAACTCAGAACCCCCGTTCCCTGTGGCTGCATCCAGCCAGGGGGCTCCAGGGTCGGGCGCGCCCGCGGGCCTGGGGGGCTTCTTGCCTGTGTGCAGGGCTTCTACGCAAGAGGTGGCACCTCATCCCGGCCCAAGGGTGGTGGCAGGAACCCAGGAGGCGCTCGGGGACTCAGCAGGGCCCGCCCCTGGGGCCAGGGGTCTGGCAGGCTCCGGGGCAAATGGACTACGGAAGCCGAGAGGGGCCCGTCCGCGCCAAAACCCAAAACGCGCTGCGGCCTCCAGGGACACAGGGGACACAAGTGGCTGTGTGGCTTGCAGTGCCCGACCAGAGGGAGGGAGGTTGTCTGGCTGCTGAGGCGCAGCCGGTGTCAGCCCTTCGGGGAACTGCCCGTGGATGCTTCGGGAATGGGGGCTGCCAACTCAGAACCCCCGTTCCCTGTGGCTGCAGCCAGCCAGGGGGCTCCAGGGTCGGGCGCGCCCGCGGGCCTGGGGGGCTTCTTGCCTGTGTGCAGGGCTTCTACGCACAAGGTGGCACCTCATCCCGGCCCAAGGGTGGTGGCAGGAACCCAGGAGGCGCTCGGGGGACTCAGCAGGGCCCGCCCCTGGGGCCAGGGGTCTGGCAGGCTCCGGGGCAAATGGACTACGGAAGCCGAGAGGGGCCCGTCCGCGCCAAAACCCAAAACGCGCTGCGGCCTCCAGGGACACAGGGGACACAAGTGGCTGTGTGGCTTGCAGTGCCCGACCAGAGGGAGGGGAGGTTGTCTGGCTGCTGAGGCGCAGCCGGTGTCAGCCCTTCGGGGAACTGCCCGTGGATGCTTCGGGAATGGGGGCTGCCAACTCAGAACCCCCGTTCCCTGTGGCTGCAGCCAGCCAGGGGGCTCCAGGGTCGGGCGCGCCCCCGGGCCTGGGGGGCTTCTTGCCTGTGTGCAGGGCTTCTACGCAAGAGGTGGCACCTCATCCCGGCCCAAGGGTGGTGGCAGGAACCCAGGAGGCGCTCGGGGACTCAGCAGGGCCCGCCCCTGGGGCCAGGGGTCTGGCAGGCTCCCGGGCAAATGGACTACGGAAGCCGAGAGGGGCCCGTCCGCGCCAAAACCCAAAACGCGCTGCGGCCTCCAGGGACACAGGGGACACAAGTGGCTGTGTGGCTTGCAGTGCCCGACCAGAGGGAGGGAGGTTGTCTGGCTGCTGAGGCGCAGCCGGTGTCAGCCCTTCGGGGAACTGCCCGTGGATGCTTCGGGAATGGGGGCTGCCAACTCAGAACCCCCGTTCCCTGTGGCTGCAGCCAGCCAGGGGGCTCCAGGGTCGGGCGCGCCCGCGGGCCTGGGGGGCTTCTTGCCTGTGTGCAGGCCTTCTACGCAAGAGGTGGCACCTCATCCCGGCCCAAGGGTGGTGGCAGGAACCCAGGAGGCGCTCGGGGACTCAGCAGGGCCCGCCCCTGGGGCCAGGGGTCTGGCAGGCTCCGGGGCAAATGGACTACGGAAGCCGAGAGGGGCCCGTCCGCGCCAAAACCCAAAACGCGCTGCGGCCTCCAGGGACACAGGGGACACAAGTGGCTGTGTGGCTTGCAGTGCCCGACAGAGGGAGGGAGGTTGTCTGGCTGCTGAGGCGCAGCCGGTGTCAGCCCTTCGGGGAACTGCCCGTGGATGCTTCGGAATGGGGGCTGCCAACTCAGAACCCCCGTTCCCTGTGGCTGCAGCCAGCCAGGGGGCTCCAGGGTCGGGCGCGCCCGCGGGCCTGGGGGCTTCTTGCCTGTGTGCAGGGCTTCTACGCACAAGGTGGCACCTCATCCCGGCCCAAGGGTGGTGGCAGGAACCCAGGAGGCGCTCGGGGACTCAGCAGGGCCCGCCCCTGGGGCCAGGGGTCTGGCAGGCTCCGGGGCAAATGGACTACGGAAGCCGAGAGGGGCCCGTCCGCGCCAAAACCCAAAACGCGCTACGGCCTCCAGGGACACAGGGGACACAAGTGGCTGTGTGGCTTGCAGTGCCCGACCAGAGGGAGGGGAGGTTGTCTGGCTGCTGAGGCGCAGCCGGTGTCAGCCCTTCGGGAACTGCCCGTGGATGCTTCGGGAATGGGGGCTGCCAACTCAGAACCCCCGTTCCCTGTGGCTGCAGCCAGCCAGGGGGCTCCAGGGTCGGGCGCGCCCGCGGGCCTGGGGGGCTTCTTGCCTGTGTGCAGGGCTTCTACGCAAGAGGTGGCACCTCATCCCGGCCCAAGGGTGGTGGCAGGAACCCAGGAGGCGCTCGGGGACTCAGCAGGGCCCGCCCCTGGGGCCAGGGGTCTGGCAGGCTCCCGGGCAAATGGACTACGGAAGCCGAGAGGGGCCCGTCTGCGCCAAAACCCAAAACGCGCTGCGGCCTCCAGGGACACAGGGGACACAAGTGGCTGTGTGGCTTGCAGTGCCCGACCAGAGGGAGGGAGGTTGTCTGGCTGCTGAGGCGCAGCCGGTGTCAGCCCTTCGGGGAACTGCCCGTGGATGCTTCGGGAATGGGGGCTGCCAACTCAGAACCCCCCGTTCCCTGTGGCTGCATCCAGCCAGGGGGCTCCAGGGTCGGGCGCGCCCGCGGGCCTGGGGGGCTTCTTGCCTGTGTGCAGGGCTTCTACGCAAGAGGTGGCACCTCATCCCGGCCCAAGGGTGGTGGCAGGAACCCAGGAGGCGCTCGGGGACTCAGCAGGGCCCGCCCCTGGGGCCAGGGGTCTGGCAGGCTCCGGGGCAAATGGACTACGGAAGCCGAGAGGGGCCCGTCCGCGCCAAAACCCAAAACGCGCTGCGGCCTCCAGGGACACAGGGGACACAAGTGGCTGTGTGGCTTGCAGTGCCCGACCAGAGGGAGGGAGGTTGTCTGGCTGCTGAGGCGCAGCCGGTGTCAGCCCTTCGGGGAACTGCCCGTGGATGCTTCGGGAATGGGGCTGCCAACTCAGAACCCCCGTTCCCTGTGGCTGCAGCCAGCCAGGGGGCTCCAGGGTCGGGCGCGCCCGCGGGCCTGGGGGGCTTCTTGCCTGTGTGCAGGGCTTCTACGCACAAGGTGGCACCTCATCCCGGCCCAAGGGTGGTGGCAGGAACCCAGGAGGCGCTCGGGGACTCAGCAGGGCCCGCCCCTGGGGCCAGGGGTCTGGCAGGCTCCGGGGCAAATGGACTACGGAAGCCGAGAGGGGCCCGTCCGCGCCAAAACCCAAAACGCGCTGCGGCCTCCAGGGACACAGGGGACACAAGTGGCTGTGTGGCTTGCAGTGCCCGACCAGAGGGAGGGGAGGTTGTCTGGCTGCTGAGGCGCAGCCGGTGTCAGCCCTTCGGGGAACTGCCCGTGGATGCTTCGGGAATGGGGGCTGCCAACTCAGAACCCCCGTTCCCTGTGGCTGCAGCCAGCCAGGGGGCTCCAGGGTCGGGCGCGCCCCCGGGCCTGGGGGGCTTCTTGCCTGTGTGCAGGGCTTCTACGCAAGAGGTGGCACCTCATCCCGGCCCAAGGGTGGTGCCAGGAACCCAGGAGGCGCTCGGGGACTCAGCAGGGCCCGCCCCTGGGGCCAGGGGTCTGGCAGGCTCCGGGCAAATGGACTACGGAAGCCGAGAGGGGCCCGTCCGCGCCAAAACCCAAAACGCGCTGCGGCCTCCAGGGACACAGGGGACACAAGTGGCTGTGTGGCTTGCAGTGCCCGACCAGAGGGAGGGAGGTTGTCTGGCTGCTGAGGCGCAGCCGGTGTCAGCCCTTCGGGGAACTGCCCGTGGATGCTTCGGGAATGGGGGCTGCCAACTCAGAACCCCCGTTCCCTGTGGCTGCAGCCAGCCAGGGGGCTCCAGGGTCGGGCGCGCCCGCGGGCCTGGGGGGCTTCTTGCCTGTGTGCAGGGCTTCTACGCAAGAGGTGGCACCTCATCCCGGCCCAAGGGTGGTGGCAGGAACCCAGGAGGCGCTCGGGGACTCAGCAGGGCCCGCCCCTGGGGCCAGGGGTCTGGCAGGCTCCGGGGCAAATGGACTACGGAAGCCGAGAGGGGCCCGTCCGCGCCAAAACCCAAAACGCGCTGCGGCCTCCAGGGACACAGGGGACACAAGTGGCTGTGTGGCTTGCAGTGCCCGACCAGAGGGAGGGAGGTTGTCTGGCTGCTGAGGCGCAGCCGGTGTCAGCCCTTCGGGGAACTGCCGTGGATACTTCGGGAATGGGGGCTGCCAACTCAGAACCCCCGTTCCCTGTGGCTGCAGCCAGCCAGGGGGCTCCAGGGTCGGGCGCGCCCGCGGGCCTGGGGGGCTTCTTGCCTGTGTGCAGGGCTTCTACGCACAAGGTGGCACCTCATCCCGGCCCAAGGGTGGTGGCAGGAACCCAGGAGGCGCTCGGGGACTCAGCAGGGCCCGCCCCTGGGGCCAGGGGTCTGGCAGGCTCCCGGGCAAATGGACTACGGAAGCCGAGAGGGGCCCGTCCGCGCCAAAACCCAAAACGCGCTGCGGCCTCCAGGACACAGGGGACACAAGTGGCTGTGTGGCTTGCAGTGCCCGACCAGAGGGAGGGAGGTTGTCTGGCTGCTGAGGCGCAGCCGGTGTCAGCCCTTCGGGGAACTGCCGTGGATGCTTCGGGAATGGGGGCTGCCAACTCAGAACCCCCGTTCCCTGTGGCTGCAGCCAGCCAGGGGGCTCCAGGGTCGGGCGCGGCGCCCGCGGGCCTGGGGGGCTTCTTGCCTGTGTGCAGGGCTTCTACGCACAAGGTGGCACCTCATCCCGGCCCAAGGGTGGTGGCAGGAACTCAGGAGGCGCTCGGGGACTCAGCAGGGCCCGCCTCTGGGGCCAGGGGTCTGGCAGGCTCCGGGGCAAATGGACTACGGAAGCCGAGAGGGGCCCGTCCGCGCCAAAACCCAAAACGCGCTGCGGCCTCCAGGGACAAAGGGGACACAAGTGGCTGTGTGGCTTGCAGTGCCCGACCAGAGGGAGGGAGGTTGTCTGGCTGCTGAGGCGCAGCCGGTGTCAGCCCTTCGGGGAACTGCCCGTGGATGCTTCGGGAATGGGGGCTGCCAACTCAGAACCCCCGTTCCCTGTGGCTGCAGCCAGCCAGGGGGCTCCAGGGTCGGGCGCGCCCGCGGGCCTGGGGGGCTTCTTGCCTGTGTGCAGGGCTTCTACGCACAAGGTGGCACCACATCCCGGCCCAAGGGTGGTGGCAGGAACTCAGGAGGCACTCGGGGACTCAGCAGGGCCCGCCCCTGGGGCAAGGGGTCTGGCAGGCTCCGGGGCAAATGGACTACGGAAGCCGAGAGGGGCCCGTCCGCGCCAAAACCCAAAACGCGCTGCGGCCTCCAGGGACACAGGGGACACAAGTGGCTGTGTGGCTTGCAGTGCCCGACCAGAGGGAGGGAGGTTGTCTGGCTGCTGAGGCGCAGCCGGTGTCAGCCCTTCGGGGAACTGCCCGTGGATGCTTCGGGAATGGGGGCTGCCAACTCAGAACCCCCGTTCCCTGTGGCTGCAGCCAGCCAGGGGGCTCCAGGGTCGGGCGCGCCCGCGGGCCTGGGGGGCTTCTTGCCTGTGTGCAGGGCTTCTACGCACAAGGTGGCACCACATCCCGGCCCAAGGGTGGTGGCAGGAACTCAGGAGGCACTCGGGGACTCAGCAGGGCCCGCCCCTGGGGCAAGGGGTCTGGCAGGCTCCGGGGCAAATGGACTACGGAAGCTGAGAGGGGCCCGTCCGTGCCAAAACCCAAAACGCGCTGCGGCCTCCAGGGACACAGGGGACACAAGTGGCTGTGTGGCTTGCAGTGCCCGACCAGAGGGAGGGAGGTTGTCTGGCTGCTGAGGCGCAGCCGGTGTCAGCCCTTCGGGGAACTGCCCGTGGATGCTTCGGGAATGGGGGCTGCCAACTCAGTACCCCCGTTCCCTGTGGCTGCAGCCAGCCAGGGGGCTCCAGGGTCGGGCGCGCCCGCGGGCCTGGGGGGCTTCTTGCCTGTGTGCAGGGCTTCTACGCACAAGGTGGCACCTCATCCCGGCCCAAGGGTGGTGGCAGGAACTCAGGAGGCGCTCGGGGACTCAGCAGGGCCCGCCTCTGGGGCCAGGGGTCTGGCAGGCTCTGGGGCAAATGGACTACGGAAGCCGAGAGGGGCCCGTCCGCGCCAAAACCCAAAACGCGCTGCGGCCTCCAGGGACAAAGGGGACACAAGTGGCTGTGTGGCTTGCAGTGCCCGACCAGAGGGAGGGAGGTTGTCTGGCTGCTGAGGCGCAGCCGGTGTCAGCCCTTCGGGGAACTGCCCGTGGATGCTTCGGGAATGGGGGCTGCCAACTCAGAACCCCCGTTCCCTGTGGCTGCAGCCAGCCAGGGGGCTCCAGGGTCGGGCGCGCCCGCGGGCCTGGGGGGCTTCTTGCCTGTGTGCAGGGCTTCTACGCACAAGGTGGCACCACATCCCGGCCCAAGGGTGGTGGCAGGAACTCAGGAGGCACTCGGGGACTCAGCAGGGCCCGCCCCTGGGGCAAGGGGTCTGGCAGGCTCCGGGGCAAATGGACTACGGAAGCCGAGAGGGGCCCGTCCGCGCCAAAACCCAAAACGCGCTGCGGCCTCCAGGGACACAGGGGACACAAGTGGCTGTGTGGCTTGCAGTGCCCGACCAGAGGGAGGGAGGTTTTCTGGCTGCTGAGGCGCAGCCGGTGTCAGCCCTTCGGGGAACTGCCCGTGGATGCTTCGGGAATGGGGGCTGCCAACTCAGAACCCCCGTTCCCTGTGGCTGCAGCCAGCCAGGGGGCTCCAGGGTCGGGCGCGCCCGCGGGCCTGGGGGGCTTCTTGCCTGTGTGCAGGGCTTCTACGCACAAGGTGGCACCACATCCCGGCCCAAGGGTGGTGGCAGGAACTCAGGAGGCACTCAGGGACTCAGCAGGGCCCGCCCCTGGGGCAAGGGGTCTGGCAGGCTCCGGGGCAAATGGACTACGGAAGCCGAGAGGGGCCCGTCCGCGCCAAAACCCAAAACGCGCTGCGGCCTCCAGGGACACAGGGGACACAAGTGGCTGTGTGGCTTGCAGTGCCCGACCAGAGGGAGGGAGGTTGTCTGGCTGCTGAGGCGCAGCCGGTGTCAGCCCTTCGGGGAACTGCCCGTGGATGCTTCGGGAATGGGGGCTGCCAACTCAGAACCCCCGTTCCCTGTGGCTGCAGCCAGCCAGGGGGCTCCAGGGTCGGGCGCGCCCGCGGGCCTGGGGGGCTTCTTGCCTGTGTGCAGGGCTTCTACGCACAAGGTGGCACAACATCCCGGCCCAAGGGTGGTGGCAGGAACTCAGGAGGCACTCAGGGACTCAGCAGGGCCCGCCCCTGGGGCAAGGGGTCTGGCAGGCTCCGGGGCAAATGGACTACGGAAGCCGAGAGGGGCCCGTCCGCGCCAAAACCCAAAACGCGCTGCGGCCTCCAGGGACACAGGGGACACAAGTGGCTGTGTGGCTTGCAGTGCCCGACCAGAGGGAGGGAGGTTGTCTGGCTGCTGAGGCGCAGCCGGTGTCAGCCCTTCGGGGAACTGCCCGTGGATGCTTCGGGAATGGGGGCTGCCAACTCAGTACCCCCGTTCCCTGTGGCTGCAGCCCGCCAGGGGGCTCCAGGGTCGGACGCGCCCGTGGGCCTGGGGGGCTTCTTGCCTGTGTGCAGGGCTTCTACGCACAAGGTGGCACCACATCCCGGCCCAAGGGTGGTGGCAGGAACTCAGGAGGCACTCGGGGACTCAGCAGGGCCCGCCCCTGGGGCAAGGGGTCTGGCAGGTTCCGGGGCAAATGGACTACGGAAGCCGAGAGGGGCCCGTCCGCGCCAAAACCCAAAACGCGCTGCGGCCTCCAGGGACACAGGGCACACAAGTGGCTGTGTGGCTTGCAGTGCCCGACCAGAGGGAGGGAGGTTGTCTGGCTGCTGAGGCGCAGCCGGTGTCAGCCCTTCGGGGAACTGCCCGTGGATGCTTCGGGAATGGGGGCTGCCAACTCAGTACCCCCGTTCCCTGTGGCTGCAGCCAGCCAGGGGGATCCAGGGTCGGGCGCGCCCGCGGGCCTGGGGGGCTTCTTGCCTGTGTGCAGGGCTTCTACGCACAAGGTGGCACCTCATCCCGGCCCAAGGGTGGTGGCAGGAACCCAGGAGGCGCTCGGGGACTCAGCAGGGCCCGCCCCTGGGGCCAGGGGTCTGGCAAGCTCCGGGGACAAATGACTACGGAAGCCGAGAGGGGCCCGTCCGCGCCAAAACCCAAAATGCGCTGCGGCCTCCAGGGACACAGGGGACACAAGTGGCTGTGTGGCTTGCAGTGCCTGACCAGAGGGAGGGAGGTTGTCTGGCTGCTGAGGCGCAGCCGGTGTCAGCCCTTCGGGGAACTGCCCGTGGATGCTTCGGGAATGGGGGCTGCCAACTCAGTACCCCCGTTCCCTGTGGCTGCAGCCAGCCAGGGGGCTCCAGGGTCGGGCACGCCCGCGGGCCTGGGGGGCTTCTTGCCTGTGTGCAGGGCTTCTACGCACAAGGTGGCACCTCATCCCGGCCCAAGGGTGGTGGCAGGAACTCGGGAGGCACTCGGGGACTCAGCAGGGCCCGCCCCTGGGGCAAGGGGTCTGGCAGGCTCCGGGGCAAATGGACTACGGAAGCCGAGAGGGGCCCGTCCGCGCCAAAACCCAAAACGCGCTGCGGCCTCCAGGGACACAGGGGACACAAGTGGCTGTGTGGCTTGCAGTGCCCGACCAGAGGGAGGGAGGTTGTCTGGCTGCTGAGGCGCAGCCGGTGTCAGCCCTTCGGGGAACTGCCCGTGGATGCTTCGGGAATGGGGGCTGCCAACTCAGTACCCCCGTTCCCTGTGGCTGCAGCCAGCCAGGGGGCTCCAGGGTCGGACGCGCCCGCGGGCCTGGGGGGCTTCTTGCCTGTGTGCAGGGCTTCTACGCACAAGGTGGCACCACATCCCGGCCCAAGGGTGGTGGCAGGAACTCAGGAGGCACTCGGGGACTCAGCAGGGCCCGCCCCTGGGGCAAGGGGTCTGGCAGGCTCCGGGGCAAATGGACTACGGAAGCCGAGAGGGGCCCGTCCGCGCCAAAACTCAAAACGCGCTGTGGCCTCCAGGGACACAGGGCACACAAGTGGCTGTGTGGCTTGCAGTGCCCGACCAGAGGGAGGGAGGTTGTCTGGCTGCTGAGGCGCAGCCGGTGTCAGCCCTTCGGGGAACTGCCCGTGGATGCTTCGGGAATGGGGGCTGCCAACTCAGTACCCCCGTTCCCTGTGGCTGCAGCCAGCCAGGGGGCTCCAGGGTCGGGCGCGCCCGCGGGCCTGGGGGGCTTCTTGCCTGTGTGCAGGGCTTCTACGCACAAGGTGGCACCTCATCCCGGCCCAAGGGTGGTGGCAGGAACCCAGGAGGCACTCGGGGACTCAGCAGGGCCCGCCCCTGGGGCCAGGGGTCTGGCAAGCTCCGGGGACAAATGACTACGGAAGCCGAGAGGGGCCCGTCCGCGCCAAAACCCAAAATGCGCTGCGGCCTCCAGGGACACAGGGGACACAAGTGGCTGTGTGGCTTGCAGTGCCCGACCAGAGGGAGGGAGGTTGTCTGGCTGCTGAGGCGCAGCCGGTGTCAGCCCTTCGGGGAACTGCCCGTGGATGCTTCGGGAATGGGGGCTGCCAACTCAGAACCCCCGTTCCCTGTGGCTGCAGCCAGCCAGGGGGCTCCAGGGTCGGGCGCGCCCGCGGGCCTGGGGGGCTTCTTGCCTGTGTGCAGGGCTTCTACGCACAAGGTGGCACCTCATCCCGGCCCAAGGGTGGTGGCAGGAACCCAGGAGGCACTCGGGGACTCAGCAGGGCCCGCCCCTGGGGCCAGGGGTCTGGCAAGCTCCGGGGACAAATGACTACGGAAGCCGAGAGGGGCCCGTCCGCGCCAAAACCCAAAATGCGCTGCGGCCTCCAGGGACACAGGGGACACAAGTGGCTGTGTGGCTTGCAGTGCCCGACCAGAGGGAGGGAGGTTGTCTGGCTGCTGAGGCGCAGCCGGTGTCAGCCCTTCGGGGAACTGCCCGTGGATGCTTCGGGAATGGGGGCTGCCAACTCAGTACCCCCGTTCCCTGTGGCTGCAGCCAGCCAGGGGGCTCCAGGGTCGGGCACGCCCGCGGGCCTGGGGGGCTTCTTGCCTGTGTGCAGGGCTTCTACGCACAAGGTGGCACCTCATCCCGGCCCAAGGGTGGTGGCAGGAACTCAGGAGGCGCTC
Organism: Lepus europaeus; assembly: GCF_033115175.1. NCBI lineage: Eukaryota > Metazoa > Chordata > Mammalia > Lagomorpha > Leporidae > Lepus > Lepus europaeus. The sequence goes on along the minus strand of NW_026909226.1, from coordinate 62,265 downwards.
GGGGACTCAGCAGGGCCCGCCTCTGGGGCCAGGGGTCTGGCAGGCTCCGGGGCAAATGGACTACGGAAGCCGAGAGGGGCCCGTCCGCGCCAAAACCCAAAACGCGCTGCGGCCTCCAGGGACAAAGGGGACACAAGTGGCTGTGTGGCTTGCAGTGCCCGACCAGAGGGAGGGAGGTTGTCTGGCTGCTGAGGCGCAGCCGGTGTCAGCCCTTCGGGGAACTGCCCGTGGATGCTTCGGGAATGGGGGCTGCCAACTCAGAACCCCCGTTCCCTGTGGCTGCAGCCAGCCAGGGGGCTCCAGGGTCGGGCGCGCCCGCGGGCCTGGGGGGCTTCTTGCCTGTGTGCAGGGCTTCTACGCACAAGGTGGCACCACATCCCGGCCCAAGGGTGGTGGCAGGAACTCAGGAGGCACTCGGGGACTCAGCAGGGCCCGCCCCTGGGGCAAGGGGTCTGGCAGGCTCCGGGGCAAATGGACTACGGAAGCCGAGAGGGGCCCGTCCGCGCCAAAACCCAAAACGCGCTGCGGCCTCCAGGGACACAGGGGACACAAGTGGCTGTGTGGCTTGCAGTGCCCGACCAGAGGGAGGGAGGTTGTCTGGCTGCTGAGGCGCAGCCGGTGTCAGCCCTTCGGGGAACTGCCCGTGGATGCTTCGGGAATGGGGGCTGCCAACTCAGAACCCCCGTTCCCTGTGGCTGCAGCCAGCCAGGGGGCTCCAGGGTCGGGCGCGCCCGCGGGCCTGGGGGGCTTCTTGCCTGTGTGCAGGGCTTCTACGCACAAGGTGGCACCACATCCCGGCCCAAGGGTGGTGGCAGGAACTCAGGAGGCACTCGGGGACTCAGCAGGGCCCGCCCCTGGGGCAAGGGGTCTGGCAGGCTCCGGGGCAAATGGACTACGGAAGCCGAGAGGGGCCCGTCCGTGCCAAAACCCAAAACGCGCTGCGGCCTCCAGGGACACAGGGGACACAAGTGGCTGTGTGGCTTGCAGTGCCCGACCAGAGGGAGGGAGGTTGTCTGGCTGCTGAGGCGCAGCCGGTGTCAGCCCTTCGGGGAACTGCCCGTGGATGCTTCGGGAATGGGGGCTGCCAACTCAGTACCCCCGTTCCCTGTGGCTGCAGCCAGCCAGGGGGCTCCAGGGTCGGGCGCGCCCGCGGGCCTGGGGGGCTTCTTGCCTGTGTGCAGGGCTTCTACGCACAAGGTGGCACCTCATCCCGGCCCAAGGGTGGTGGCAGGAACTCAGGAGGCGCTCGGGGACTCAGCAGGGCCCGCCTCTGGGGCCAGGGGTCTGGCAGGCTCTGGGGCAAATGGACTACGGAAGCCGAGAGGGGCCCGTCCGCGCCAAAACCCAAAACGCGCTGCGGCCTCCAGGGACAAAGGGGACACAAGTGGCTGTGTGGCTTGCAGTGCCCGACCAGAGGGAGGGAGGTTGTCTGGCTGCTGAGGCGCAGCCGGTGTCAGCCCTTCGGGGAACTGCCCGTGGATGCTTCGGGAATGGGGGCTGCCAACTCAGAACCCCCGTTCCCTGTGGCTGCAGCCAGCCAGGGGGCTCCAGGGTCGGGCGCGCCCGCGGGCCTGGGGGGCTTCTTGCCTGTGTGCAGGGCTTCTACGCACAAGGTGGCACCACATCCCGGCCCAAGGGTGGTGGCAGGAACTCAGGAGGCACTCGGGGACTCAGCAGGGCCCGCCCCTGGGGCAAGGGGTCTGGCAGGCTCCGGGGCAAATGGACTACGGAAGCCGAGAGGGGCCCGTCCGCGCCAAAACCCAAAACGCGCTGCGGCCTCCAGGGACACAGGGGACACAAGTGGCTGTGTGGCTTGCAGTGCCCGACCAGAGGGAGGGAGGTTTTCTGGCTGCTGAGGCGCAGCCGGTGTCAGCCCTTCGGGGAACTGCCCATGGATGCTTCGGGAATGGGGGCTGCCAACTCAGAACCCCCGTTCCCTGTGGCTGCAGCCAGCCAGGGGGCTCCAGGGTCGGGCGCGCCCGCGGGCCTGGGGGGCTTCTTGCCTGTGTGCAGGGCTTCTACGCACAAGGTGGCACCACATCCCGGCCCAAGGGTGGTGGCAGGAACTCAGGAGGCACTCAGGGACTCAGCAGGGCCCGCCCCTGGGGCAAGGGGTCTGGCAGGCTCCGGGGCAAATGGACTACGGAAGCCGAGAGGGGCCCGTCCGCGCCAAAACCCAAAACGCGCTGCGGCCTCCAGGGACACAGGGGACACAAGTGGCTGTGTGGCTTGCAGTGCCCGACCAGAGGGAGGGAGGTTGTCTGGCTGCTGAGGCGCAGCCGGTGTCAGCCCTTCGGGGAACTGCCCGTGGATGCTTCGGGAATGGGGGCTGCCAACTCAGAACCCCCGTTCCCTGTGGCTGCAGCCAGCCAGGGGGCTCCAGGGTCGGGCGCGCCCGCGGGCCTGGGGGGCTTCTTGCCTGTGTGCAGGGCTTCTACGCACAAGGTGGCACAACATCCCGGCCCAAGGGTGGTGGCAGGAACTCAGGAGGCACTCAGGGACTCAGCAGGGCCCGCCCCTGGGGCCAGGGGTCTGGCAGGCTCCGGGGCAAATGGACTACGGAAGCCGAGAGGGGCCCGTCCGCGCCAAAACCCAAAACGCGCTGCGGCCTCCAGGGACACAGGGGACACAAGTGGCTGTGTGGCTTGCAGTGCCCGACCAGAGGGAGGGAGGTTGTCTGGCTGCTGAGGCGCAGCCGGTGTCAGCCCTTCGGGGAACTGCCCGTGGATGCTTCGGGAATGGGGGCTGCCAACTCAGTACCCCCGTTCCCTGTGGCTGCAGCCCGCCAGGGGGCTCCAGGGTCGGACGCGCCCGTGGGCCTGGGGGGCTTCTTGCCTGTGTGCAGGGCTTCTACGCACAAGGTGGCACCACATCCCGGCCCAAGGGTGGTGGCAGGAACTCAGGAGGCACTCGGGGACTCAGCAGGGCCCGCCCCTGGGGCAAGGGGTCTGGCAGGTTCCGGGGCAAATGGACTACGGAAGCCGAGAGGGGCCCGTCCGCGCCAAAACCCAAAACGCGCTGCGGCCTCCAGGGACACAGGGCACACAAGTGGCTGTGTGGCTTGCAGTGCCCGACCAGAGGGAGGGAGGTTGTCTGGCTGCTGAGGCGCAGCCGGTGTCAGCCCTTCGGGGAACTGCCCGTGGATGCTTCGGGAATGGGGGCTGCCAACTCAGTACCCCCGTTCCCTGTGGCTGCAGCCAGCCAGGGGGATCCAGGGTCGGGCGCGCCCGCGGGCCTGGGGGGCTTCTTGCCTGTGTGCAGGGCTTCTACGCACAAGGTGGCACCTCATCCCGGCCCAAGGGTGGTGGCAGGAACCCAGGAGGCGCTCGGGGACTCAGCAGGGCCCGCCCCTGGGGCCAGGGGTCTGGCAAGCTCCGGGGACAAATGACTACGGAAGCCGAGAGGGGCCCGTCCGCGCCAAAACCCAAAATGCGCTGCGGCCTCCAGGGACACAGGGGACACAAGTGGCTGTGTGGCTTGCAGTGCCTGACCAGAGGGAGGGAGGTTGTCTGGCTGCTGAGGCGCAGCCGGTGTCAGCCCTTCGGGGAACTGCCCGTGGATGCTTCGGGAATGGGGGCTGCCAACTCAGTACCCCCGTTCCCTGTGGCTGCAGCCAGCCAGGGGGCTCCAGGGTCGGGCACGCCCGCGGGCCTGGGGGGCTTCTTGCCTGTGTGCAGGGCTTCTACGCACAAGGTGGCACCTCATCCCGGCCCAAGGGTGGTGGCAGGAACTCGGGAGGCACTCGGGGACTCAGCAGGGCCCGCCCCTGGGGCAAGGGGTCTGGCAGGCTCCGGGGCAAATGGACTACGGAAGCCGAGAGGGGCCCGTCCGCGCCAAAACCCAAAACGCGCTGCGGCCTCCAGGGACACAGGGGACACAAGTGGCTGTGTGGCTTGCAGTGCCCGACCAGAGGGAGGGAGGTTGTCTGGCTGCTGAGGCGCAGCCGGTGTCAGCCCTTCGGGGAACTGCCCGTGGATGCTTCGGGAATGGGGGCTGCCAACTCAGTACCCCCGTTCCCTGTGGCTGCAGCCAGCCAGGGGGCTCCAGGGTCGGGCACGCCCGCGGGCCTGGGGGGCTTCTTGCCTGTGTGCAGGGCTTCTACGCACAAGGTGGCACCTCATCCCGGCCCAAGGGTGGTGGCAGGAACTCAGGAGGCGCTCGGGGACTCAGCAGGGCCCGCCTCTGGGGCCAGGGGTCTGGCAGGCTCCGGGGCAAATGGACTACGGAAGCCGAGAGGGGCCCGTCCGCGCCAAAACCCAAAACGCGCTGCGGCCTCCAGGGACAAAGGGGACACAAGTGGCTGTGTGGCTTGCAGTGCCCGACCAGAGGGAGGGAGGTTGTCTGGCTGCTGAGGCGCAGCCGGTGTCAGCCCTTCGGGGAACTGCCCGTGGATGCTTCGGGAATGGGGGCTGCCAACTCAGAACCCCCGTTCCCTGTGGCTGCAGCCAGCCAGGGGGCTCCAGGGTCGGGCGCGCCCGCGGGCCTGGGGGGCTTCTTGCCTGTGTGCAGGGCTTCTACGCACAAGGTGGCACCACATCCCGGCCCAAGGGTGGTGGCAGGAACTCAGGAGGCACTCGGGGACTCAGCAGGGCCCGCCCCTGGGGCAAGGGGTCTGGCAGGCTCCGGGGCAAATGGACTACGGAAGCCGAGAGGGGCCCGTCCGCGCCAAAACCCAAAACGCGCTGCGGCCTCCAGGGACACAGGGGACACAAGTGGCTGTGTGGCTTGCAGTGCCCGACCAGAGGGAGGGAGGTTGTCTGGCTGCTGAGGCGCAGCCGGTGTCAGCCCTTCGGGGAACTGCCCGTGGATGCTTCGGGAATGGGGGCTGCCAACTCAGAACCCCCGTTCCCTGTGGCTGCAGCCAGCCAGGGGGCTCCAGGGTCGGGCGCGCCCGCGGGCCTGGGGGGCTTCTTGCCTGTGTGCAGGGCTTCTACGCACAAGGTGGCACCACATCCCGGCCCAAGGGTGGTGGCAGGAACTCAGGAGGCACTCGGGGACTCAGCAGGGCCCGCCCCTGGGGCAAGGGGTCTGGCAGGCTCCGGGGCAAATGGACTACGGAAGCCGAGAGGGGCCCGTCCGTGCCAAAACCCAAAACGCGCTGCGGCCTCCAGGGACACAGGGGACACAAGTGGCTGTGTGGCTTGCAGTGCCCGACCAGAGGGAGGGAGGTTGTCTGGCTGCTGAGGCGCAGCCGGTGTCAGCCCTTCGGGGAACTGCCCGTGGATGCTTCGGGAATGGGGGCTGCCAACTCAGTACCCCCGTTCCCTGTGGCTGCAGCCAGCCAGGGGGCTCCAGGGTCGGGTGCGCCCGCGGGCCTGGGGGGCTTCTTGCCTGTGTGCAGGGCTTCTACGCACAAGGTGGCACCTCATCCCGGCCCAAGGGTGGTGGCAGGAACTCAGGAGGCGCTCGGGGACTCAGCAGGGCCCGCCTCTGGGGCCAGGGGTCTGGCAGGCTCTGGGGCAAATGGACTACGGAAGCCGAGAGGGGCCCGTCCGCGCCAAAACCCAAAACGCGCTGCGGCCTCCAGGGACAAAGGGGACACAAGTGGCTGTGTGGCTTGCAGTGCCCGACCAGAGGGAGGGAGGTTGTCTGGCTGCTGAGGCGCAGCCGGTGTCAGCCCTTCGGGGAACTGCCCGTGGATGCTTCGGGAATGGGGGCTGCCAACTCAGAACCCCCGTTCCCTGTGGCTGCAGCCAGCCAGGGGGCTCCAGGGTCGGGCGCGCCCGCGGGCCTGGGGGGCTTCTTGCCTGTGTGCAGGGCTTCTACGCACAAGGTGGCACCACATCCCGGCCCAAGGGTGGTGGCAGGAACTCAGGAGGCACTCGGGGACTCAGCAGGGCCCGCCCCTGGGGCAAGGGGTCTGGCAGGCTCCGGGGCAAATGGACTACGGAAGCCGAGAGGGGCCCGTCCGCGCCAAAACCCAAAACGCGCTGCGGCCTCCAGGGACACAGGGGACACAAGTGGCTGTGTGGCTTGCAGTGCCCGACCAGAGGGAGGGAGGTTTTCTGGCTGCTGAGGCGCAGCCGGTGTCAGCCCTTCGGGGAACTGCCCGTGGATGCTTCGGGAATGGGGGCTGCCAACTCAGAACCCCCGTTCCCTGTGGCTGCAGCCAGCCAGGGGGCTCCAGGGTCGGGCGCGCCCGCGGGCCTGGGGGGCTTCTTGCCTGTGTGCAGGGCTTCTACGCACAAGGTGGCACCACATCCCGGCCCAAGGGTGGTGGCAGGAACTCAGGAGGCACTCAGGGACTCAGCAGGGCCCGCCCCTGGGGCAAGGGGTCTGGCAGGCTCCGGGGCAAATGGACTACGGAAGCCGAGAGGGGCCCGTCCGCGCCAAAACCCAAAACGCGCTGCGGCCTCCAGGGACACAGGGGACACAAGTGGCTGTGTGGCTTGCAGTGCCCGACCAGAGGGAGGGAGGTTGTCTGGCTGCTGAGGCGCAGCCGGTGTCAGCCCTTCGGGGAACTGCCCGTGGATGCTTCGGGAATGGGGGCTGCCAACTCAGAACCCCCGTTCCCTGTGGCTGCAGCCAGCCAGGGGGCTCCAGGGTCGGGCGCGCCCGCGGGCCTGGGGGGCTTCTTGCCTGTGTGCAGGGCTTCTACGCACAAGGTGGCACAACATCCCGGCCCAAGGGTGGTGGCAGGAACTCAGGAGGCACTCAGGGACTCAGCAGGGCCCGCCCCTGGGGCAAGGGGTCTGGCAGGCTCCGGGGCAAATGGACTACGGAAGCCGAGAGGGGCCCGTCCGCGCCAAAACCCAAAACGCGCTGCGGCCTCCAGGGACACAGGGGACACAAGTGGCTGTGTGGCTTGCAGTGCCCGACCAGAGGGAGGGAGGTTGTCTGGCTGCTGAGGCGCAGCCGGTGTCAGCCCTTCGGGGAACTGCCCGTGGATGCTTCGGGAATGGGGGCTGCCAACTCAGTACCCCCGTTCCCTGTGGCTGCAGCCCGCCAGGGGGCTCCAGGGTCGGACGCGCCCGTGGGCCTGGGGGGCTTCTTGCCTGTGTGCAGGGCTTCTACGCACAAGGTGGCACCACATCCCGGCCCAAGGGTGGTGGCAGGAACTCAGGAGGCACTCGGGGACTCAGCAGGGCCCGCCCCTGGGGCAAGGGGTCTGGCAGGTTCCGGGGCAAATGGACTACGGAAGCCGAGAGGGGCCCGTCCGCGCCAAAACCCAAAACGCGCTGCGGCCTCCAGGGACACAGGGCACACAAGTGGCTGTGTGGCTTGCAGTGCCCGACCAGAGGGAGGGAGGTTGTCTGGCTGCTGAGGCGCAGCCGGTGTCAGCCCTTCGGGGAACTGCCCGTGGATGCTTCGGGAATGGGGGCTGCCAACTCAGTACCCCCGTTCCCTGTGGCTGCAGCCAGCCAGGGGGATCCAGGGTCGGGCGCGCCCGCGGGCCTGGGGGGCTTCTTGCCTGTGTGCAGGGCTTCTACGCACAAGGTGGCACCTCATCCCGGCCCAAGGGTGGTGGCAGGAACCCAGGAGGCGCTCGGGGACTCAGCAGGGCCCGCCCCTGGGGCCAGGGGTCTGGCAAGCTCCGGGGGCAAATGGACTACGGAAGCCGAGAGGGGCCCGTCCGCGCCAAAACCCAAAATGCGCTGCGGCCTCCAGGGACAAAGGGGACACAAGTGGCTGTGTGGCTTGCAGTGCCCGACCAGAGGGAGGGAGGTTGTCTGGCTGCTGAGGCGCAGCCGGTGTCAGCCCTTCGGGGAACTGCCCGTGGATGCTTCGGGAATGGGGGCTGCCAACTCAGAACCCCCGTTCCCTGTGGCTGCAGCCAGCCAGGGGGCTCCAGGGTCGGGCGCGCCCGCGGGCCTGGGGGGCTTCTTGCCTGTGTGCAGGGCTTCTACGCACAAGGTGGCACCACATCCCGGCCCAAGGGTGGTGGCAGGAACTCAGGAGGCACTCGGGGACTCAGCAGGGCCCGCCCCTGGGGCAAGGGGTCTGGCAGGCTCCGGGGCAAATGGACTACGGAAGCCGAGAGGGGCCCGTCCGCGCCAAAACCCAAAACGCGCTGCGGCCTCCAGGGACACAGGGGACACAAGTGGCTGTGTGGCTTGCAGTGCCCGACCAGAGGGAGGGAGGTTGTCTGGCTGCTGAGGCGCAGCCGGTGTCAGCCCTTCGGGGAACTGCCCGTGGATGCTTCGGGAATGGGGGCTGCCAACTCAGAACCCCCGTTCCCTGTGGCTGCAGCCAGCCAGGGGGCTCCAGGGTCGGGCGCGCCCGCGGGCCTGGGGGGCTTCTTGCCTGTGTGCAGGGCTTCTACGCACAAGGTGGCACCACATCCCGGCCCAAGGGTGGTGGCAGGAACTCAGGAGGCACTCGGGGACTCAGCAGGGCCCGCCCCTGGGGCAAGGGGTCTGGCAGGCTCCGGGGCAAATGGACTACGGAAGCCGAGAGGGGCCCGTCCGTGCCAAAACCCAAAACGCGCTGCGGCCTCCAGGGACACAGGGGACACAAGTGGCTGTGTGGCTTGCAGTGCCCGACCAGAGGGAGGGAGGTTGTCTGGCTGCTGAGGCGCAGCCGGTGTCAGCCCTTCGGGGAACTGCCCGTGGATGCTTCGGGAATGGGGGCTGCCAACTCAGTACCCCCGTTCCCTGTGGCTGCAGCCAGCCAGGGGGCTCCAGGGTCGGGCGCGCCCGCGGGCCTGGGGGGCTTCTTGCCTGTGTGCAGGGCTTCTACGCACAAGGTGGCACCTCATCCCGGCCCAAGGGTGGTGGCAGGAACTCAGGAGGCGCTCGGGGACTCAGCAGGGCCCGCCTCTGGGGCCAGGGGTCTGGCAGGCTCTGGGGCAAATGGACTACGGAAGCCGAGAGGGGCCCGTCCGCGCCAAAACCCAAAACGCGCTGCGGCCTCCAGGGACAAAGGGGACACAAGTGGCTGTGTGGCTTGCAGTGCCCGACCAGAGGGAGGGAGGTTGTCTGGCTGCTGAGGCGCAGCCGGTGTCAGCCCTTCGGGGAACTGCCCGTGGATGCTTCGGGAATGGGGGCTGCCAACTCAGAACCCCCGTTCCCTGTGGCTGCAGCCAGCCAGGGGGCTCCAGGGTCGGGCGCGCCCGCGGGCCTGGGGGGCTTCTTGCCTGTGTGCAGGGCTTCTACGCACAAGGTGGCACCACATCCCGGCCCAAGGGTGGTGGCAGGAACTCAGGAGGCACTCGGGGACTCAGCAGGGCCCGCCCCTGGGGCAAGGGGTCTGGCAGGCTCCGGGGCAAATGGACTACGGAAGCCGAGAGGGGCCCGTCCGCGCCAAAACCCAAAACGCGCTGCGGCCTCCAGGGACACAGGGGACACAAGTGGCTGTGTGGCTTGCAGTGCCCGACCAGAGGGAGGGAGGTTTTCTGGCTGCTGAGGCGCAGCCGGTGTCAGCCCTTCGGGGAACTGCCCGTGGATGCTTCGGGAATGGGGGCTGCCAACTCAGAACCCCCGTTCCCTGTGGCTGCAGCCAGCCAGGGGGCTCCAGGGTCGGGCGCGCCCGCGGGCCTGGGGGGCTTCTTGCCTGTGTGCAGGGCTTCTACGCACAAGGTGGCACCACATCCCGGCCCAAGGGTGGTGGCAGGAACTCAGGAGGCACTCAGGGACTCAGCAGGGCCCGCCCCTGGGGCAAGGGGTCTGGCAGGCTCCGGGGCAAATGGACTACGGAAGCCGAGAGGGGCCCGTCCGCGCCAAAACCCAAAACGCGCTGCGGCCTCCAGGGACACAGGGGACACAAGTGGCTGTGTGGCTTGCAGTGCCCGACCAGAGGGAGGGAGGTTGTCTGGCTGCTGAGGCGCAGCCGGTGTCAGCCCTTCGGGGAACTGCCCGTGGATGCTTCGGGAATGGGGGCTGCCAACTCAGAACCCCCGTTCCCTGTGGCTGCAGCCAGCCAGGGGGCTCCAGGGTCGGGCGCGCCCGCGGGCCTGGGGGGCTTCTTGCCTGTGTGCAGGGCTTCTACGCACAAGGTGGCACAACATCCCGGCCCAAGGGTGGTGGCAGGAACTCAGGAGGCACTCAGGGACTCAGCAGGGCCCGCCCCTGGGGCAAGGGGTCTGGCAGGCTCCGGGGCAAATGGACTACGGAAGCCGAGAGGGGCCCGTCCGCGCCAAAACCCAAAACGCGCTGCGGCCTCCAGGGACACAGGGGACACAAGTGGCTGTGTGGCTTGCAGTGCCCGACCAGAGGGAGGGAGGTTGTCTGGCTGCTGAGGCGCAGCCGGTGTCAGCCCTTCGGGGAACTGCCCGTGGATGCTTCGGGAATGGGGGCTGCCAACTCAGTACCCCCGTTCCCTGTGGCTGCAGCCCGCCAGGGGGCTCCAGGGTCGGACGCGCCCGTGGGCCTGGGGGGCTTCTTGCCTGTGTGCAGGGCTTCTACGCACAAGGTGGCACCACATCCCGGCCCAAGGGTGGTGGCAGGAACTCAGGAGGCACTCGGGGACTCAGCAGGGCCCGCCCCTGGGGCAAGGGGTCTGGCAGGTTCCGGGGCAAATGGACTACGGAAGCCGAGAGGGGCCCGTCCGCGCCAAAACCCAAAACGCGCTGCGGCCTCCAGGGACACAGGGCACACAAGTGGCTGTGTGGCTTGCAGTGCCCGACCAGAGGGAGGGAGGTTGTCTGGCTGCTGAGGCGCAGCCGGTGTCAGCCCTTCGGGGAACTGCCCGTGGATGCTTCGGGAATGGGGGCTGCCAACTCAGTACCCCCGTTCCCTGTGGCTGCAGCCAGCCAGGGGGATCCAGGGTCGGGCGCGCCCGCGGGCCTGGGGGGCTTCTTGCCTGTGTGCAGGGCTTCTACGCACAAGGTGGCACCTCATCCCGGCCCAAGGGTGGTGGCAGGAACCCAGGAGGCGCTCGGGGACTCAGCAGGGCCCGCCCCTGGGGCCAGGGGTCTGGCAAGCTCCGGGGACAAATGACTACGGAAGCCGAGAGGGGCCCGTCCGCGCCAAAACCCAAAATGCGCTGCGGCCTCCAGGGACACAGGGGACACAAGTGGCTGTGTGGCTTGCAGTGCCTGACCAGAGGGAGGGAGGTTGTCTGGCTGCTGAGGCGCAGCCGGTGTCAGCCCTTCGGGGAACTGCCCGTGGATGCTTCGGGAATGGGGGCTGCCAACTCAGTACCCCCGTTCCCTGTGGCTGCAGCCAGCCAGGGGGCTCCAGGGTCGGGCACGCCCGCGGGCCTGGGGGGCTTCTTGCCTGTGTGCAGGGCTTCTACGCACAAGGTGGCACCTCATCCCGGCCCAAGGGTGGTGGCAGGAACTCGGGAGGCACTCGGGGACTCAGCAGGGCCCGCCCCTGGGGCAAGGGGTCTGGCAGGCTCCGGGGCAAATGGACTACGGAAGCCGAGAGGGGCCCGTCCGCGCCAAAACCCAAAACGCGCTGCGGCCTCCAGGGACACAGGGGACACAAGTGGCTGTGTGGCTTGCAGTGCCCGACCAGAGGGAGGGAGGTTGTCTGGCTGCTGAGGCGCAGCCGGTGTCAGCCCTTCGGGGAACTGCCCGTGGATGCTTCGGGAATGGGGGCTGCCAACTCAGTACCCCCGTTCCCTGTGGCTGCAGCCAGCCAGGGGGCTCCAGGGTCGGACGCGCCCGCGGGCCTGGGGGGCTTCTTGCCTGTGTGCAGGGCTTCTACGCACAAGGTGGCACCACATCCCGGCCCAAGGGTGGTGGCAGGAACTCAGGTGGCAGGACTCAGCAGGGCCCGCCCCTGGGGCAAGGGGTCTGGCAGGCTCCGGGGCAAATGGACTACGGAAGCCGAGAGGGGCCCGTCCGCGCCAAAACTCAAAACGCGCTGTGGCCTCCAGGGACACAGGGCACACAAGTGGCTGTGTGGCTTGCAGTGCCCGACCAGAGGGAGGGAGGTTGTCTGGCTGCTGAGGCGCAGCCGGTGTCAGCCCTTCGGGGAACTGCCCGTGGATGCTTCGGGAATGGGGGCTGCCAACTCAGTACCCCCGTTCCCTGTGGCTGCAGCCAGCCAGGGGGCTCCAGGGTCGGGCGCGCCCGCGGGCCTGGGGGGCTTCTTGCCTGTGTGCAGGGCTTCTACGCACAAGGTGGCACCTCATCCCGGCCCAAGGGTGGTGGCAGGAACCCAGGAGGCACTCGGGGACTCAGCAGGGCCCGCCCCTGGGGCCAGGGGTCTGGCAAGCTCCGGGGACAAATGACTACGGAAGCCGAGAGGGGCCCGTCCGCGCCAAAACCCAAAATGCGCTGCGGCCTCCAGGGACACAGGGGACACAAGTGGCTGTGTGGCTTGCAGTGCCCGACCAGAGGGAGGGAGGTTGTCTGGCTGCTGAGGCGCAGCCGGTGTCAGCCCTTCGGGGAACTGCCCGTGGATGCTTCGGGAATGGGGGCTGCCAACTCAGTACCCCCGTTCCCTGTGGCTGCAGCCAGCCAGGGGGCTCCAGGGTCGGGCACGCCCGCGGGCCTGGGGGGCTTCTTGCCTGTGTGCAGGGCTTCTACGCACAAGGTGGCACCTCATCCCGGCCCAAGGGTGGTGGCAGGAACTCAGGAGGCGCTCGGGGACTCAGCAGGGCCCGCCTCTGGGGCCAGGGGTCTGGCAGGCTCCGGGGCAAATGGACTACGGAAGCCGAGAGGGGCCCGTCCGCGCCAAAACCCAAAACGCGCTGCGGCCTCCAGGGACACAGGGGACACAAGTGGCTGTGTGGCTTGCAGTGCCCGACCAGAGGGAGGGAGGTTGTCTGGCTGCTGAGGCGCAGCCGGTGTCAGCCCTTCGGGGAACTGCCCGTGGATGCTTCGGGAATGGGGGCTGCCAACTCAGAACCCCCGTTCCCTGTGGCTGCAGCCAGCCAGGGGGCTCCAGGGTCGGGCGCGCCCGCGGGCCTGGGGGGCTTCTTGCCTGTGTGCAGGGCTTCTACGCACAAGGTGGCACCACATCCCGGCCCAAGGGTGGTGGCAGGAACTCAGGAGGCACTCGGGGACTCAGCAGGGCCCGCCCCTGGGGCAAGGGGTCTGGCAGGCTCCGGGGCAAATGGACTACGGAAGCCGAGAGGGGCCCGTCCGCGCCAAAACCCAAAACGCGCTGCGGCCTCCAGGGACACAGGGGACACAAGTGGCTGTGTGGCTTGCAGTGCCCGACCAGAGGGAGGGAGGTTGTCTGGCTGCTGAGGCGCAGCCGGTGTCAGCCCTTCGGGGAACTGCCCGTGGATGCTTCGGGAATGGGGGCTGCCAACTCAGAACCCCCGTTCCCTGTGGCTGCAGCCAGCCAGGGGGCTCCAGGGTCGGGCGCGCCCGCGGGCCTGGGGGGCTTCTTGCCTGTGTGCAGGGCTTCTACGCACAAGGTGGCACCTCATCCCGGCCCAAGGGTGGTGGCAGGAACCCAGGAGGCACTCGGGGACTCAGCAGGGCCCGCCCCTGGGGCCAGGGGTCTGGCAAGCTCCGGGGACAAATGACTACGGAAGCCGAGAGGGGCCCGTCCGCGCCAAAACCCAAAATGCGCTGCGGCCTCCAGGGACACAGGGGACACAAGTGGCTGTGTGGCTTGCAGTGCCCGACCAGAGGGAGGGAGGTTGTCTGGCTGCTGAGGCGCAGCCGGTGTCAGCCCTTCGGGGAACTGCCCGTGGATGCTTCGGGAATGGGGGCTGCCAACTCAGTACCCCCGTTCCCTGTGGCTGCAGCCAGCCAGGGGGCTCCAGGGTCGGGCACGCCCGCGGGCCTGGGGGGCTTCTTGCCTGTGTGCAGGGCTTCTACGCACAAGGTGGCACCTCATCCCGGCCCAAGGGTGGTGGCTGAACTCAGGAGGCGCTCGGGGACTCAGCAGGGCCCGCCTCTGGGGCCAGGGGTCTGGCAGGCTCCGGGGCAAATGGACTACGGAAGCCGAGAGGGGCCCGTCCGCGCCAAAACCCAAAACGCGCTGCGGCCTCCAGGGACAAAGGGGACACAAGTGGCTGTGTGGCTTGCAGTGCCCGACCAGAGGGAGGGAGGTTGTCTGGCTGCTGAGGCGCAGCCGGTGTCAGCCCTTCGGGGAACTGCCCGTGGATGCTTCGGGAATGGGGGCTGCCAACTCAGAACCCCCGTTCCCTGTGGCTGCAGCCAGCCAGGGGGCTCCAGGGTCGGGCGCGCCCGCGGGCCTGGGGGGCTTCTTGCCTGTGTGCAGGGCTTCTACGCACAAGGTGGCACCACATCCCGGCCCAAGGGTGGTGGCAGGAACTCAGGAGGCACTCGGGGACTCAGCAGGGCCCGCCCCTGGGGCAAGGGGTCTGGCAGGCTCCGGGGCAAATGGACTACGGAAGCCGAGAGGGGCCCGTCCGCGCCAAAACCCAAAACGCGCTGCGGCCTCCAGGGACACAGGGGACACAAGTGGCTGTGTGGCTTGCAGTGCCCGACCAGAGGGAGGGAGGTTGTCTGGCTGCTGAGGCGCAGCCGGTGTCAGCCCTTCGGGGAACTGCCCGTGGATGCTTCGGGAATGGGGGCTGCCAACTCAGAACCCCCGTTCCCTGTGGCTGCAGCCAGCCAGGGGGCTCCAGGGTCGGGCGCGCCCGCGGGCCTGGGGGGCTTCTTGCCTGTGTGCAGGGCTTCTACGCACAAGGTGGCACCACATCCCGGCCCAAGGGTGGTGGCAGGAACTCAGGAGGCACTCGGGGACTCAGCAGGGCCCGCCCCTGGGGCAAGGGGTCTGGCAGGCTCCGGGGCAAATGGACTACGGAAGCCGAGAGGGGCCCGTCCGTGCCAAAACCCAAAACGCGCTGCGGCCTCCAGGGACACAGGGGACACAAGTGGCTGTGTGGCTTGCAGTGCCCGACCAGAGGGAGGGAGGTTGTCTGGCTGCTGAGGCGCAGCCGGTGTCAGCCCTTCGGGGAACTGCCCGTGGATGCTTCGGGAATGGGGGCTGCCAACTCAGTACCCCCGTTCCCTGTGGCTGCAGCCAGCCAGGGGGCTCCAGGGTCGGGCGCGCCCGCGGGCCTGGGGGGCTTCTTGCCTGTGTGCAGGGCTTCTACGCACAAGGTGGCACCTCATCCCGGCCCAAGGGTGGTGGCAGGAACTCAGGAGGCGCTCGGGGACTCAGCAGGGCCCGCCTCTGGGGCCAGGGGTCTGGCAGGCTCTGGGGCAAATGGACTACGGAAGCCGAGAGGGGCCCGTCCGCGCCAAAACCCAAAACGCGCTGCGGCCTCCAGGGACAAAGGGGACACAAGTGGCTGTGTGGCTTGCAGTGCCCGACCAGAGGGAGGGAGGTTGTCTGGCTGCTGAGGCGCAGCCGGTGTCAGCCCTTCGGGGAACTGCCCGTGGATGCTTCGGGAATGGGGGCTGCCAACTCAGAACCCCCGTTCCCTGTGGCTGCAGCCAGCCAGGGGGCTCCAGGGTCGGGTGCGCCCGCGGGCCTGGGGGGCTTCTTGCCTGTGTGCAGGGCTTCTACGCACAAGGTGGCACCACATCCCGGCCCAAGGGTGGTGGCAGGAACTCAGGAGGCACTCGGGGACTCAGCAGGGCCCGCCCCTGGGGCAAGGGGTCTGGCAGGCTCCGGGGCAAATGGACTACGGAAGCCGAGAGGGGCCCGTCCGCGCCAAAACCCAAAACGCGCTGCGGCCTCCAGGGACACAGGGGACACAAGTGGCTGTGTGGCTTGCAGTGCCCGACCAGAGGGAGGGAGGTTTTCTGGCTGCTGAGGCGCAGCCGGTGTCAGCCCTTCGGGGAACTGCCCGTGGATGCTTCGGGAATGGGGGCTGCCAACTCAGAACCCCCGTTCCCTGTGGCTGCAGCCAGCCAGGGGGCTCCAGGGTCGGGCGCGCCCGCGGGCCTGGGGGGCTTCTTGCCTGTGTGCAGGGCTTCTACGCACAAGGTGGCACCACATCCCGGCCCAAGGGTGGTGGCAGGAACTCAGGAGGCACTCAGGGACTCAGCAGGGCCCGCCCCTGGGGCAAGGGGTCTGGCAGGCTCCGGGGCAAATGGACTACGGAAGCCGAGAGGGGCCCGTCCGCGCCAAAACCCAAAACGCGCTGCGGCCTCCAGGGACACAGGGGACACAAGTGGCTGTGTGGCTTGCAGTGCCCGACCAGAGGGAGGGAGGTTGTCTGGCTGCTGAGGCGCAGCCGGTGTCAGCCCTTCGGGGAACTGCCCGTGGATGCTTCGGGAATGGGGGCTGCCAACTCAGAACCCCCGTTCCCTGTGGCTGCAGCCAGCCAGGGGGCTCCAGGGTCGGGCGCGCCCGCGGGCCTGGGGGGCTTCTTGCCTGTGTGCAGGGCTTCTACGCACAAGGTGGCACAACATCCCGGCCCAAGGGTGGTGGCAGGAACTCAGGAGGCACTCAGGGACTCAGCAGGGCCCGCCCCTGGGGCAAGGGGTCTGGCAGGCTCCGGGGCAAATGGACTACGGAAGCCGAGAGGGGCCCGTCCGCGCCAAAACCCAAAACGCGCTGCGGCCTCCAGGGACACAGGGGACACAAGTGGCTGTGTGGCTTGCAGTGCCCGACCAGAGGGAGGGAGGTTGTCTGGCTGCTGAGGCGCAGCCGGTGTCAGCCCTTCGGGGAACTGCCCGTGGATGCTTCGGGAATGGGGGCTGCCAACTCAGAACCCCCGTTCCCTGTGGCTGCAGCCCGCCAGGGGGCTCCAGGGTCGGACGCGCCCGTGGGCCTGGGGGGCTTCTTGCCTGTGTGCAGGGCTTCTACGCACAAGGTGGCACCACATCCCGGCCCAAGGGTGGTGGCAGGAACTCAGGAGGCACTCGGGGACTCAGCAGGGCCCGCCCCTGGGGCAAGGGGTCTGGCAGGTTCCGGGGCAAATGGACTACGGAAGCCGAGAGGGGCCCGTCCGCGCCAAAACCCAAAACGCGCTGCGGCCTCCAGGGACACAGGGCACACAAGTGGCTGTGTGGCTTGCAGTGCCCGACCAGAGGGAGGGAGGTTGTCTGGCTGCTGAGGCGCAGCCGGTGTCAGCCCTTCGGGGAACTGCCCGTGGATGCTTCGGGAATGGGGGCTGCCAACTCAGTACCCCCGTTCCCTGTGGCTGCAGCCAGCCAGGGGGATCCAGGGTCGGGCGCGCCCGCGGGCCTGGGGGGCTTCTTGCCTGTGTGCAGGGCTTCTACGCACAAGGTGGCACCTCATCCCGGCCCAAGGGTGGTGGCAGGAACCCAGGAGGCGCTCGGGGACTCAGCAGGGCCCGCCCCTGGGGCCAGGGGTCTGGCAAGCTCCGGGGACAAATGACTACGGAAGCCGAGAGGGGCCCGTCCGCGCCAAAACCCAAAATGCGCTGCGGCCTCCAGGGACACAGGGGACACAAGTGGCTGTGTGGCTTGCAGTGCCTGACCAGAGGGAGGGAGGTTGTCTGGCTGCTGAGGCGCAGCCGGTGTCAGCCCTTCGGGGAACTGCCCGTGGATGCTTCGGGAATGGGGGCTGCCAACTCAGTACCCCCGTTCCCTGTGGCTGCAGCCAGCCAGGGGGCTCCAGGGTCGGGCACGCCCGCGGGCCTGGGGGGCTTCTTGCCTGTGTGCAGGGCTTCTACGCACAAGGTGGCACCTCATCCCGGCCCAAGGGTGGTGGCAGGAACTCGGGAGGCACTCGGGGACTCAGCAGGGCCCGCCCCTGGGGCAAGGGGTCTGGCAGGCTCCGGGGCAAATGGACTACGGAAGCCGAGAGGGGCCCGTCCGCGCCAAAACCCAAAACGCGCTGCGGCCTCCAGGGACACAGGGGACACAAGTGGCTGTGTGGCTTGCAGTGCCCGACCAGAGGGAGGGAGGTTGTCTGGCTGCTGAGGCGCAGCCGGTGTCAGCCCTTCGGGGAACTGCCCGTGGATGCTTCGGGAATGGGGGCTGCCAACTCAGTACCCCCGTTCCCTGTGGCTGCAGCCAGCCAGGGGGCTCCAGGGTCGGACGCGCCCGCGGGCCTGGGGGGCTTCTTGCCTGTGTGCAGGGCTTCTACGCACAAGGTGGCACCACATCCCGGCCCAAGGGTGGTGGCAGGAACTCAGGAGGCACTCGGGGACTCAGCAGGGCCCGCCCCTGGGGCAAGGGGTCTGGCAGGCTCCGGGGCAAATGGACTACGGAAGCCGAGAGGGGCCCGTCCGCGCCAAAACTCAAAACGCGCTGTGGCCTCCAGGGACACAGGGCACACAAGTGGCTGTGTGGCTTGCAGTGCCCGACCAGAGGGAGGGAGGTTGTCTGGCTGCTGAGGCGCAGCCGGTGTCAGCCCTTCGGGGAACTGCCCGTGGATGCTTCGGGAATGGGGGCTGCCAACTCAGTACCCCCGTTCCCTGTGGCTGCAGCCAGCCAGGGGGCTCCAGGGTCGGGCGCGCCCGCGGGCCTGGGGGGCTTCTTGCCTGTGTGCAGGGCTTCTACGCACAAGGTGGCACCTCATCCCGGCCCAAGGGTGGTGGCAGGAACCCAGGAGGCACTCGGGGACTCAGCAGGGCCCGCCCCTGGGGCCAGGGGTCTGGCAAGCTCCGGGGACAAATGACTACGGAAGCCGAGAGGGGCCCGTCCGCGCCAAAACCCAAAATGCGCTGCGGCCTCCAGGGACACAGGGGACACAAGTGGCTGTGTGGCTTGCAGTGCCCGACCAGAGGGAGGGAGGTTGTCTGGCTGCTGAGGCGCAGCCGGTGTCAGCCCTTCGGGGAACTGCCCGTGGATGCTTCGGGAATGGGGGCTGCCAACTCAGTACCCCCGTTCCCTGTGGCTGCAGCCAGCCAGGGGGCTCCAGGGTCGGGCACGCCCGCGGGCCTGGGGGGCTTCTTGCCTGTGTGCAGGGCTTCTACGCACAAGGTGGCACCTCATCCCGGCCCAAGGGTGGTGGCAGGAACTCAGGAGGCGCTCGGGGACTCAGCAGGGCCCGCCTCTGGGGCCAGGGGTCTGGCAGGCTCCGGGGCAAATGGACTACGGAAGCCGAGAGGGGCCCGTCCGCGCCAAAACCCAAAACGCGCTGCGGCCTCCAGGGACAAAGGGGACACAAGTGGCTGTGTGGCTTGCAGTGCCCGACCAGAGGGAGGGAGGTTGTCTGGCTGCTGAGGCGCAGCCGGTGTCAGCCCTTCGGGGAACTGCCCGTGGATGCTTCGGGAATGGGGGCTGCCAACTCAGAACCCCCGTTCCCTGTGGCTGCAGCCAGCCAGGGGGCTCCAGGGTCGGGCGCGCCCGCGGGCCTGGGGGGCTTCTTGCCTGTGTGCAGGGCTTCTACGCACAAGGTGGCACCACATCCCGGCCCAAGGGTGGTGGCAGGAACTCAGGAGGCACTCGGGGACTCAGCAGGGCCCGCCCCTGGGGCAAGGGGTCTGGCAGGCTCCGGGGCAAATGGACTACGGAAGCCGAGAGGGGCCCGTCCGCGCCAAAACCCAAAACGCGCTGCGGCCTCCAGGGACACAGGGGACACAAGTGGCTGTGTGGCTTGCAGTGCCCGACCAGAGGGAGGGAGGTTGTCTGGCTGCTGAGGCGCAGCCGGTGTCAGCCCTTCGGGGAACTGCCCGTGGATGCTTCGGGAATGGGGGCTGCCAACTCAGAACCCCCGTTCCCTGTGGCTGCAGCCAGCCAGGGGGCTCCAGGGTCGGGCGCGCCCGCGGGCCTGGGGGGCTTCTTGCCTGTGTGCAGGGCTTCTACGCACAAGGTGGCACCTCATCTCGGCCCAAGGGTGGTGGCAGGAACCCAGGAGGCGCTCGGGGACTCAGCAGGGCCCGCCCTGGGGCCAGGGGTCTGGCAAGCTCCAGGGGCAAATGGACTACGGAAGCCGAGAGGGGCCCGTCCGCGCCAAAACCCAAAACGCGCTGCGGCCTCCAGGGACAAAGGGGACACAAGTGGCTGTGTGGCTTGCAGTGCCCGACCAGAGGGAGGGAGGTTGTCTGGCTGCTGAGGCGCAGCCGGTGTCAGCCCTTCGGGGAACTGCCCGTGGATGCTTTGGGAATGGGGGCTGCCAACTCAGAACCCCCGTTCCCTGTGGCTGCAGCCAGCCAGGGGGCTCCAGGGTCGGGCGCGCCCGCGGGCCTGGGGGGCTTCTTGCCTGTGTGCAGGGCTTCTACGCACAAGGTGGCACCACATCCCGGCCCAAGGGTGGTGGCAGGAACTCAGGAGGCACTCAGGGTCTCAGCAGGGCCCGCCCCTGGGGCAAGGGGTCTGGCAGGCTCCGGGGTAAATGGACTACGGAAGCCGAGAGGGGCCCGCCCGCGCCAAAACCCAAAACGCGCTGCGGCCTCCAGGGACACAGGGGACACAAGTGGCTGTGTGGCTTGCAGTGCCCGACCAGAGGGAGGGAGGTTGTCTGGCTGCTGAGGCGCAGCCGGTGTCAGCCCTTCGGGGAACTGCCCGTGGATGCTTCGGGAATGGGGGCTGCCAACTCAGAACCCCCGTTCCCTGTGGCTGCAGCCAGCCAGGGGCTCCAGGGTCGGGCGCGCCCGCGGGCCTAGGGGCTTCTTGCCTGTGTGCAGGGCTTCTACGCACAAGGTGGCACCACATCCCGGCCCAAGGGTGGTGGCAGGAACTCAGGAGGCACTCGGGGACTCAGCAGGGCCCGCCCCTGGGGCAAGGGGTCTGGCAGGCTCCGGGGCAAATGGACTACGGAAGCCGAGAGGGGCCCGTAGGCGCCAAAACCCAAAACGCGCTGCGGCCTCCAGGGACACAGGGGACACAAGTGGCTGTGTGGCTTGCAGTGCCCGACCAGAGGGAGGGAGGTTGTCTGGCTGCTGAGGCGCAGCCGGTGTCAGCCCTTCGGGGAACTGCCCGTGGATGCTTCGGGAATGGGGGCTGCCAACTCAGTACCCCCGTTCCCTGTGGCTGCAGCCAGCCAGGGGGCTCCAGGGTCGGGCGCGCCCGCGGGCCTGGGGGGCTTCTTGTCTGTGTGCAGGGCTTCTACGCACAAGGTGGCACCTCATCCCGGCCCAAGGGTGGTGGCAGGAACTCAGGAGGCGCTTGGGGACTCAGCAGGGCCCGCCTCTGGGGCCAGGGGTCTGGCAGGCTCCGGGGCAAATGGACTACGGAAGCCGAGAGGGGCCCGTCCGCGCCAAAACCCAAAACGCGCTGCGGCCTCCAGGGACAAAGGGGACACAAGTGGCTGTGTGGCTTGCAGTGCCCGACCAGAGGGAGGGAGGTTGTCTGGCTGCTGAGGCGCAGCCGGTGTCAGCCCTTCGGGGAACTGCCCGTGGATGCTTCGGGAATGGGGGCTGCCAACTCAGAACCCCCGTTCCCTGTGGCTGCAGCCAGCCAGGGTGCTCCAGGGTCGGGCGCGCCCGCGGGCCTGGGGGGCTTCTTGCCTGTGTGCAGGGCTTCTACGCACAAGGTGGCACCACATCCCGGCCCAAGGGTGGTGGCAGGAACTCAGGAGGCACTCGGGGACTCAGCAGGGCCCGCCCCTGGGGCAAGGGGTCTGGCAGGCTCCGGGGCAAATGGACTACGGAAGCCGAGAGGGGCCCGTCCGCGCCAAAACCCAAAACGCGCTGCGGCCTCCAGGGACACAGGGGACACAAGTGGCTGTGTGGCTTGCAGTGCCCGACCAGAGGGAGGGAGGTTGTCTGGCTGCTGAGGCGCAGCCGGTGTCAGCCCTTCGGGGAACTGCCCGTGGATGCTTCGGGAATGGGGGCTGCCAACTCAGAACCCCCGTTCCCTGTGGCTGCAGCCAGCCAGGGGGCTCCAGGGTCGGGCGCGCCCGCGGGCCTGGGGGGCTTCTTGCCTGTGTGCAGGGCTTCTACGCACAAGGTGGCACCACATCCCGGCCCAAGGGTGGTGGCAGGAACTCAGGAGGCACTCGGGGACTCAGCAGGGCCCGCCCCTGGGGCAAGGGGTCTGGCAGGCTCCGGGGCAAATGGACTACGGAAGCCGAGAGGGGCCCGTCCGTGCCAAAACCCAAAACGCGCTGCGGCCTCCAGGGACACAGGGGACACAAGTGGCTGTGTGGCTTGCAGTGCCCGACCAGAGGGAGGGAGGTTGTCTGGCTGCTGAGGCGCAGCCGGTGTCAGCCCTTCGGGGAACTGCCCGTGGATGCTTCGGGAATGGGGGCTGCCAACTCAGTACCCCCGTTCCCTGTGGCTGCAGCCAGCCAGGGGGCTCCAGGGTCGGGCGCGCCCGCGGGCCTGGGGGGCTTCTTGCCTGTGTGCAGGGCTTCTACGCACAAGGTGGCACCTCATCCCGGCCCAAGGGTGGTGGCAGGAACTCAGGAGGCGCTCGGGGACTCAGCAGGGCCCGCCTCTGGGGCCAGGGGTCTGGCAGGCTCTGGGGCAAATGGACTACGGAAGCCGAGAGGGGCCCGTCCGCGCCAAAACCCAAAACGCGCTGCGGCCTCCAGGGACAAAGGGGACACAAGTGGCTGTGTGGCTTGCAGTGCCCGACCAGAGGGAGGGAGGTTGTCTGGCTGCTGAGGCGCAGCCGGTGTCAGCCCTTCGGGGAACTGCCCGTGGATGCTTCGGGAATGGGGGCTGCCAACTCAGAACCCCCGTTCCCTGTGGCTGCAGCCAGCCAGGGGGCTCCAGGGTCGGGCGCGCCCGCGGGCCTGGGGGGCTTCTTGCCTGTGTGCAGGGCTTCTACGCACAAGGTGGCACCACATCCCGGCCCAAGGGTGGTGGCAGGAACTCAGGAGGCACTCGGGGACTCAGCAGGGCCCGCCCCTGGGGCAAGGGGTCTGGCAGGCTCCGGGGCAAATGGACTACGGAAGCCGAGAGGGGCCCGTCCGCGCCAAAACCCAAAACGCGCTGCGGCCTCCAGGGACACAGGGGACACAAGTGGCTGTGTGGCTTGCAGTGCCCGACCAGAGGGAGGGAGGTTTTCTGGCTGCTGAGGCGCAGCCGGTGTCAGCCCTTCGGGGAACTGCCCGTGGATGCTTCGGGAATGGGGGCTGCCAACTCAGAACCCCCGTTCCCTGTGGCTGCAGCCAGCCAGGGGGCTCCAGGGTCGGGCGCGCCCGCGGGCCTGGGGGGCTTCTTGCCTGTGTGCAGGGCTTCTACGCACAAGGTGGCACCACATCCCGGCCCAAGGGTGGTGGCAGGAACTCAGGAGGCACTCAGGGACTCAGCAGGGCCCGCCCCTGGGGCAAGGGGTCTGGCAGGCTCCGGGGCAAATGGACTACGGAAGCCGAGAGGGGCCCGTCCGCGCCAAAACCCAAAACGCGCTGCGGCCTCCAGGGACACAGGGGACACAAGTGGCTGTGTGGCTTGCAGTGCCCGACCAGAGGGAGGGAGGTTGTCTGGCTGCTGAGGCGCAGCCGGTGTCAGCCCTTCGGGGAACTGCCCGTGGATGCTTCGGGAATGGGGGCTGCCAACTCAGAACCCCCGTTCCCTGTGGCTGCAGCCAGCCAGGGGGCTCCAGGGTCGGGCGCGCCCGCGGGCCTGGGGGGCTTCTTGCCTGTGTGCAGGGCTTCTACGCACAAGGTGGCACAACATCCCGGCCCAAGGGTGGTGGCAGGAACTCAGGAGGCACTCAGGGACTCAGCAGGGCCCGCCCCTGGGGCAAGGGGTCTGGCAGGCTCCGGGGCAAATGGACTACGGAAGCCGAGAGGGGCCCGTCCGCGCCAAAACCCAAAACGCGCTGCGGCCTCCAGGGACACAGGGGACACAAGTGGCTGTGTGGCTTGCAGTGCCCGACCAGAGGGAGGGAGGTTGTCTGGCTGCTGAGGCGCAGCCGGTGTCAGCCCTTCGGGGAACTGCCCGTGGATGCTTCGGGAATGGGGGCTGCCAACTCAGTACCCCCGTTCCCTGTGGCTGCAGCCCGCCAGGGGGCTCCAGGGTCGGACGCGCCCGTGGGCCTGGGGGGCTTCTTGCCTGTGTGCAGGGCTTCTACGCACAAGGTGGCACCACATCCCGGCCCAAGGGTGGTGGCAGGAACTCAGGAGGCACTCGGGGACTCAGCAGGGCCCGCCCCTGGGGCAAGGGGTCTGGCAGGTTCCGGGGCAAATGGACTACGGAAGCCGAGAGGGGCCCGTCCGCGCCAAAACCCAAAACGCGCTGCGGCCTCCAGGGACACAGGGCACACAAGTGGCTGTGTGGCTTGCAGTGCCCGACCAGAGGGAGGGAGGTTGTCTGGCTGCTGAGGCGCAGCCGGTGTCAGCCCTTCGGGGAACTGCCCGTGGATGCTTCGGGAATGGGGGCTGCCAACTCAGTACCCCCGTTCCCTGTGGCTGCAGCCAGCCAGGGGGATCCAGGGTCGGGCGCGCCCGCGGGCCTGGGGGGCTTCTTGCCTGTGTGCAGGGCTTCTACGCACAAGGTGGCACCTCATCCCGGCCCAAGGGTGGTGGCAGGAACCCAGGAGGCGCTCGGGGACTCAGCAGGGCCCGCCCCTGGGGCCAGGGGTCTGGCAAGCTCCGGGGGCAAATGGACTACGGAAGCCGAGAGGGGCCCGTCCGCGCCAAAACCCAAAATGCGCTGCGGCCTCCAGGGACACAGGGGACACAAGTGGCTGTGTGGCTTGCAGTGCCCGACCAGAGGGAGGGAGGTTGTCTGGCTGTTGAGGCACAGCCGGTGTCAGCCCTTCGGGGAACTGCCCGTGGATGCTTCGGGAATGGGGGCTGCCAACTCAGAACCCCCGTTCCCTGTGGCTGCAGCCAGCCAGGGGGCTCCAGTGTCGGGCGCGCCCGCGGGCCTGGGGGGCTTCTTGCCTGTGTGCAGGGCTTCTACGCACAAGGTGGCACCACATCCCGGCCCAAGGGTGGTGGCAGGAACTCAGGAGGCACTCAGGGACTCAGCAGGGCCCGCCCCTGGGGCAAGGGGTCTGGCAGGCTCCGGGGCAAATGGACTACGGAAGCCGAGAGGGGCCCGTCCGCGCCAAAACCCAAAACGCGCTGCGGCCTCCAGGGACACAGGGGACACAAGTGGCTGTGTGGCTTGCAGTGCCCGACCAGAGGGAGGGAGGTTGTCTGGCTGCTGAGGCGCAGCCGGTGTCAGCCCTTCGGGGAACTGCCCGTGGATGCTTCGGGAATGGGGGCTGCCAACTCAGTACCCCCGTTCCCTGTGGCTGCAGCCAGCCAGGGGGCTCCAGGGTCGGACGCGCCCGCGGGCCTGGGGGGCTTCTTGCCTGTGTGCAGGGCTTCTACGCACAAGGTGGCACCACATCCCGGCCCAAGGGTGGTGGCAGGAACTCAGGAGGCACTCGGGGACTCAGCAGGGCCCGCCCCTGGGGCAAGGGGTCTGGCAGGCTCCGGGGCAAATGGACTACGGAAGCCGAGAGGGGCCCATCCGCGCCAAAACCCAAAACGCGCTGCGGCCTCCAGGGACACAGGGCACACAAGTGGCTGTGTGGCTTGCAGTGCCCGACCAGAGGGAGGGAGGTTGTCTGGCTGCTGAGGCGCAGCCGGTGTCAGCCCTTCGGGGAACTGCCCGTGGATGCTTCGGGAATGGGGGCTGCCAACTCAGTACCCCCGTTCCCTGTGGCTGCAGCCAGCCAGGGGGCTCCAGGGTCGGGCGCGCCCGCGGGCCTGGGGGGCTTCTTGCCTGTGTGCAGGGCTTCTACGCACAAGGTGGCACCTCATCCCGGCCCAAGGGTGGTGGCAGGAACCCAGGAGGCGCTCGGGGACTCAGCAGGGACCGCCCCTGGGGCCAGGGGTCTGGCAAGCTCCGGGGACAAATGACTACGGAAGCCGAGAGGGGCCCGTCCGCGCCAAAACCCAAAATGCGCTGCGGCCTCCAGGGACACAGGGGACACAAGTGGCTGTGTGGCTTGCAGTGCCTGACCAGAGGGAGGGAGGTTGTCTGGCTGCTGAGGCGCAGCCGGTGTCAGCCCTTCGGGGAACTGCCCGTGGATGCTTCGGGAATGGGGGCTGCCAACTCAGTACCCCCGTTCCCTGTGGCTGCAGCCAGCCAGGGGGCTCCAGGGTCGGGCACGCCCGCGGGCCTGGGGGGCTTCTTGCCTGTGTGCAGGGCTTCTACGCACAAGGTGGCACCTCATCCCGGCCCAAGGGTGGTGGCAGGAACTCGGGAGGCACTCGGGGACTCAGCAGGGCCCGCCCCTGGGGCAAGGGGTCTGGCAGGCTCCGGGGCAAATGGACTACGGAAGCCGAGAGGGGCCCGTCCGCGCCAAAACCCAAAACGCGCTGCGGCCTCCAGGGACACAGGGGACACAAGTGGCTGTGTGGCTTGCAGTGCCCGACCAGAGGGAGGGAGGTTGTCTGGCTGCTGAGGCGCAGCCGGTGTCAGCCCTTCGGGGAACTGCCCGTGGATGCTTCGGGAATGGGGGCTGCCAACTCAGAACCCCCGTTCCCTGTGGCTGCAGCCAGCCAGGGGGCTCCAGGGTCGGGCGCGCCCGCGGGCCTGGGGGGCTTCTTGCCTGTGTGCAGGGCTTCTACGCACAAGGTGGCACCACATCCCGGCCCAAGGGTGGTGGCAGGAACTCAGGAGGCACTCGGGGACTCAGCAGGGCCCGCCCCTGGGGCAAGGGGTCTGGCAGGCTCCGGGGCAAATGGACTACGGAAGCCGAGAGGGGCCCGTCCGTGCCAAAACCCAAAACGCGCTGCGGCCTCCAGGGACACAGGGGACACAAGTGGCTGTGTGGCTTGCAGTGCCCGACCAGAGGGAGGGAGGTTGTCTGGCTGCTGAGGCGCAGCCGGTGTCAGCCCTTCGGGGAACTGCCCGTGGATGCTTCGGGAATGGGGGCTGCCAACTCAGTACCCCCGTTCCCTGTGGCTGCAGCCAGCCAGGGGGCTCCAGGGTCGGGCGCGCCCGCGGGCCTGGGGGGCTTCTTGCCTGTGTGCAGGGCTTCTACGCACAAGGTGGCACCTCATCCCGGCCCAAGGGTGGTGGCAGGAACTCAGGAGGCGCTCGGGGACTCAGCAGGGCCCGCCTCTGGGGCCAGGGGTCTGGCAGGCTCTGGGGCAAATGGACTACGGAAGCCGAGAGGGGCCCGTCCGCGCCAAAACCCAAAACGCGCTGCGGCCTCCAGGGACAAAGGGGACACAAGTGGCTGTGTGGCTTGCAGTGCCCGACCAGAGGGAGGGAGGTTGTCTGGCTGCTGAGGCGCAGCCGGTGTCAGCCCTTCGGGGAACTGCCCGTGGATGCTTCGGGAATGGGGGCTGCCAACTCAGAACCCCCGTTCCCTGTGGCTGCAGCCAGCCAGGGGGCTCCAGGGTCGGGCGCGCCCGCGGGCCTGGGGGGCTTCTTGCCTGTGTGCAGGGCTTCTACGCACAAGGTGGCACCACATCCCGGCCCAAGGGTGGTGGCAGGAACTCAGGAGGCACTCGGGGACTCAGCAGGGCCCGCCCCTGGGGCAAGGGGTCTGGCAGGCTCCGGGGCAAATGGACTACGGAAGCCGAGAGGGGCCCGTCCGCGCCAAAACCCAAAACGCGCTGCGGCCTCCAGGGACACAGGGGACACAAGTGGCTGTGTGGCTTGCAGTGCCCGACCAGAGGGAGGGAGGTTGTCTGGCTGCTGAGGCGCAGCCGGTGTCAGCCCTTCGGGGAACTGCCCGTGGATGCTTCGGGAATGGGGGCTGCCAACTCAGTACCCCCGTTCCCTGTGGCTGCAGCCAGCCAGGGGGCTCCAGGGTCGGGCGCGCCCGCGGGCCTGGGGGGCTTCTTGCCTGTGTGCAGGGCTTCTACGCACAAGGTGGCACCTCATCCCGGCCCAAGGGTGGTGGCAGGAACTCAGGAGGCGCTCGGGGACTCAGCAGGGCCCGCCTCTGGGGCCAGGGGTCTGGCAGGCTCTGGGGCAAATGGACTACGGAAGCCGAGAGGGGCCCGTCCGCGCCAAAACCCAAAACGCGCTGCGGCCTCCAGGGACAAAGGGGACACAAGTGGCTGTGTGGCTTGCAGTGCCCGACCAGAGGGAGGGAGGTTGTCTGGCTGCTGAGGCGCAGCCGGTGTCAGCCCTTCGGGGAACTGCCCGTGGATGCTTCGGGAATGGGGGCTGCCAACTCAGAACCCCCGTTCCCTGTGGCTGCAGCCAGCCAGGGGGCTCCAGGGTCGGGCGCGCCCGCGGGCCTGGGGGGCTTCTTGCCTGTGTGCAGGGCTTCTACGCACAAGGTGGCACCACATCCCGGCCCAAGGGTGGTGGCAGGAACTCAGGAGGCACTCGGGGACTCAGCAGGGCCCGCCCCTGGGGCAAGGGGTCTGGCAGGCTCCGGGGCAAATGGACTACGGAAGCCGAGAGGGGCCCGTCCGCGCCAAAACCCAAAATGCGCTGCGGCCTCCAGGGACACAGGGGACACAAGTGGCTGTGTGGCTTGCAGTGCCCGACCAGAGGGAGGGAGGTTGTCTGGCTGCTGAGGCGCAGCCGGTGTCAGCCCTTCGGGGAACTGCCCGTGGATGCTTCGGGAATGGGGGCTGCCAACTCAGAACCCCCGTTCCCTGTGGCTGCAGCCAGCCAGGGGGCTCCAGGGTCGGGCGCGCCCGCGGGCCTGGGGGGCTTCTTGCCTGTGTGCAGGGCTTCTACGCACAAGGTGGCACCACATCCCGGCCCAAGGGTGGTGGCAGGAACTCAGGAGGCACTCGGGGACTCAGCAGGGCCCGCCCCTGGGGCAAGGGGTCTGGCAGGCTCCGGGGCAAATGGACTACGGAAGCCGAGAGGGGCCCGTCCGTGCCAAAACCCAAAACGCGCTGCGGCCTCCAGGGACACAGGGGACACAAGTGGCTGTGTGGCTTGCAGTGCCCGACCAGAGGGAGGGAGGTTGTCTGGCTGCTGAGGCGCAGCCGGTGTCAGCCCTTCGGGGAACTGCCCGTGGATGCTTCGGGAATGGGGGCTGCCAACTCAGTACCCCCGTTCCCTGTGGCTGCAGCCAGCCAGGGGGCTCCAGGGTCGGGCGCGCCCGCGGGCCTGGGGGGCTTCTTGCCTGTGTGCAGGGCTTCTACGCACAAGGTGGCACCTCATCCCGGCCCAAGGGTGGTGGCAGGAACTCAGGAGGCGCTCGGGGACTCAGCAGGGCCCGCCTCTGGGGCCAGGGGTCTGGCAGGCTCTGGGGCAAATGGACTACGGAAGCCGAGAGGGGCCCGTCCGCGCCAAAACCCAAAATGCGCTGCGGCCTCCAGGGACAAAGGGGACACAAGTGGCTGTGTGGCTTGCAGTGCCCGACCAGAGGGAGGGAGGTTGTCTGGCTGCTGAGGCGCAGCCGGTGTCAGCCCTTCGGGGAACTGCCCGTGGATGCTTCGGGAATGGGGGCTGCCAACTCAGAACCCCCGTTCCCTGTGGCTGCAGCCAGCCAGGGGGCTCCAGGGTCGGGCGCGCCCGCGGGCCTGGGGGGCTTCTTGCCTGTGTGCAGGGCTTCTACGCACAAGGTGGCACCACATCCCGGCCCAAGGGTGGTGGCAGGAACTCAGGAGGCACTCGGGGACTCAGCAGGGCCCGCCCCTGGGGCAAGGGGTCTGGCAGGCTCCGGGGCAAATGGACTACGGAAGCCGAGAGGGGCCCGTCCGCGCCAAAACCCAAAACGCGCTGCGGCCTCCAGGGACACAGGGGACACAAGTGGCTGTGTGGCTTGCAGTGCCCGACCAGAGGGAGGGAGGTTTTCTGGCTGCTGAGGCGCAGCCGGTGTCAGCCCTTCGGGGAACTGCCCGTGGATGCTTCGGGAATGGGGGCTGCCAACTCAGAACCCCCGTTCCCTGTGGCTGCAGCCAGCCAGGGGGCTCCAGGGTCGGGCGCGCCCGCGGGCCTGGGGGGCTTCTTGCCTGTGTGCAGGGCTTCTACGCACAAGGTGGCACCACATCCCGGCCCAAGGGTGGTGGCAGGAACTCAGGAGGCACTCAGGGACTCAGCAGGGCCCGCCCCTGGGGCAAGGGGTCTGGCAGGCTCCGGGGCAAATGGACTACGGAAGCCGAGAGGGGCCCGTCCGCGCCAAAACCCAAAACGCGCTGCGGCCTCCAGGGACACAGGGGACACAAGTGGCTGTGTGGCTTGCAGTGCCCGACCAGAGGGAGGGAGGTTGTCTGGCTGCTGAGGCGCAGCCGGTGTCAGCCCTTCTGGGAACTGCCCGTGGATGCTTCGGGAATGGGGGCTGCCAACTCAGAACCCCCGTTCCCTGTGGCTGCAGCCAGCCAGGGGGCTCCAGGGTCGGGCGCGCCCGCGGGCCTGGGGGGCTTCTTGCCTGTGTGCAGGGCTTCTACGCACAAGGTGGCACAACATCCCGGCCCAAGGGTGGTGGCAGGAACTCAGGAGGCACTCAGGGACTCAGCAGGGCCCGCCCCTGGGGCAAGGGGTCTGGCAGGCTCCGGGGCAAATGGACTACGGAAGCCGAGAGGGGCCCGTCCGCGCCAAAACCCAAAACGCGCTGCGGCCTCCAGGGACACAGGGGACACAAGTGGCTGTGTGGCTTGCAGTGCCCGACCAGAGGGAGGGAGGTTGTCTGGCTGCTGAGGCGCAGCCGGTGTCAGCCCTTCGGGGAACTGCCCGTGGATGCTTCGGGAATGGGGGCTGCCAACTCAGTACCCCCGTTCCCTGTGGCTGCAGCCCGCCAGGGGGCTCCAGGGTCGGACGCGCCCGTGGGCCTGGGGGGCTTCTTGCCTGTGTGCAGGGCTTCTACGCACAAGGTGGCACCACATCCCGGCCCAAGGGTGGTGGCAGGAACTCAGGAGGCACTCGGGGACTCAGCAGGGCCCGCCCCTGGGGCAAGGGGTCTGGCAGGTTCCGGGGCAAATGGACTCGGAAGCCGAGAGGGGTCCGTCCGCGCCAAAACCCAAAACGCGCTGCGGCCTCCAGGGACACAGGGGACACAAGTGGCTGTGTGGCTTGCAGTGCCCGACCAGAGGGAGGGAGGTTGTCTGGCTGCTGAGGCGCAGCCGGTGTCAGCCCTTCGGGGAACTGCCCGTGGATGCTTCGGGAATGGGGGCTGCCAACTCAGAACCCCCGTTCCCTGTGGCTGCAGCCAGCCAGGGGGCTCCAGGGTCGGGCGCGCCCGCGGGCCTGGGGGGCTTCTTGCCTGTGTGCAGGGCTTCTACGCACAAGGTGGCACCTCATCCCGGCCCAAGGGTGGTGGCAGGAACCAGGAGGCGCTCGGGGACTCAGCAGGGCCCGCCCCTGGGGCCAGGGGTCTGGCAGGCTCCGGGGCAAATGGACTACGGAAGCCGAGAGGGGCCCGTCCGCGCCAAAACCCAAAACGCGCTGCGGCCTCCAGGGACACAGGGGACACAAGTGGCTGTGTGGCTTGCAGTGCCCGACCAGAGGGAGGGAGGTTGTCTGGCTGCTGAGGCGCAGCCGGTGTCAGCCCTTCGGGGAACTGCCCGTGGATGCTTCGGGAATGGGGGCTGCCAACTCAGAACCCCCGTTCCCTGTGGCTGCAGCCAGCCAGGGGGCTCCAGGGTCGGGTGCGCCCGCGGGCCTGGGGGGCTTCTTGCCTGTGTGCAGGGCTTCTACGCACAAGGTGGCACCTCATCCCGGCCCAAGGGTGGTGGCAGGAACCCAGGAGGCGCTCGGGGACTCAGCAGGGCCCGCCCCTGGGGCCAGGGGTCTGGCAGGCTCCGGGGGCAAATGGACTACGGAAGCCGAGAGGGGCCCGTCCGCGCCAAAACCCAAAACGCGCTGCGGCCTCCAGGGACACAGGGGACACAAGTGGCTGTGTGGCTTGCAGTGCCCGAGCCAGAGGGAGGGAGGTTGTCTGGCTGCTGAGGCGCAGCCGGTGTCAGCCCTTCGGGGAACTGCCCGTGGATGCTTCGGGAATGGGGGCTGCCAACTCAGAACCCCCGTTCCCTGTGGCTGCAGCCAGCCAGGGGGCTCCAGGGTCGGGCGCGCCCGCGGGCCTGGGGGGCTTCTTGCCTGTGTGCAGGGCTTCTACGCACAAGGTGGCACCTCATCCCGGCCCAAGGGTGGTGGCAGGAACCCAGGAGGCGCTCGGGGACTCAGCAGGGCCCGCCCCTGGGGCCAGGGGTCTGGCAGGCTCCGGGGCAAATGGACTACGGAAGCCGAGAGGGGCCCGTCCGCGCCAAAACCCAAAACGCGCTGCGGCCTCCAGGGACACAGGGGACACAAGTGGCTGTGTGGCTTGCAGTGCCCGACCAGAGGGAGGGAGGTTGTCTGGCTGCTGAGGCGCAGCCGGTGTCAGCCCTTCGGGGAACTGCCCGTGGATGCTTCGGGAATGGGGGCTGCCAACTCAGAACCCCCGTTCCCTGTGGCTGCAGCCAGCCAGGGGGCTCCAGGGTCGGGCGCGCCCGCGGGCCTGGGGGGCTTCTTGCCTGTGTGCAGGGCTTCTACGCACAAGGTGGCACCTCATCCCGGCCCAAGGGTGGTGGCAGGAACCCAGGAGGCGCTCGGGGACTCAGCAGGGCCCGCCCCTGGGGCCAGGGGTCTGGCAGGCTCCGGGGCAAATGGACTACGGAAGCCGAGAGGGGCCCGTCCGCGCCAAAACCCAAAACGCGCTGCGGCCTCCAGGGACACAGGGGACACAAGTGGCTGTGTGGCTTGCAGTGCCCGACCAGAGGGAGGGAGGTTGTCTGGCTGCTGAGGCGCAGCCGGTGTCAGCCCTTCGGGGAACTGCCCGTGGATGCTTCGGGAATGGGGGCTGCCAACTCAGAACCCCCGTTCCCTGTGGCTGCAGCCAGCCAGGGGGCTCCAGGGTCGGGCGCGCCCAGCGGGCCTGGGGGGCTTCTTGCCTGTGTGCAGGGCTTCTACGCACAAGGTGGCACCTCATCCCGGCCCAAGGGTGGTGGCAGGAAACCAGGAGGCGCTCGGGGACTCAGCAGGGCCCGCCCCTGGGGCCAGGGGTCTGGCAGGCTCCGGGGCAAATGGACTATGCAAGCCGAGAGGGGCCCGTCCGCGCCAAAACCCAAAATGCGCTGCGGCCTCCAGGGACACAGGGGACACAAGTGGCTGTGTGGCTTGCAGTGCCCGACCAGAGGGAGGGAGGTTGTCTGGCTGCTGAGGCGCAGCCGGTGTCAGCCCTTCGGGGAACTGCCCGTGGATGCTTCGGGAATGGGGGCTGCCAACTCAGAACCCCCGTTCCCTGTGGCTGCAGCCAGCCAGGGGGCTCCAGGGTCGGGCGCGCCCGCGGGCCTGGGGGGCTTCTTGCCTGTGTGCAGGGCTTCTACGCACAAGGTGGCACCTCATCCCGGCCCAAGGGTGGTGGCAGGAACCCAGGAGGCGCTCGGGGACTCAGCAGGGCCCGCCCCTGGGGCCAGGGGTCTGGCAGGCTCCGGGGGCAAATGGACTACGGAAGCCGACAGGGGCCCGTCCGCGCCAAAACCCAAAACGCGCTGCGGCCTCCAGGGACACAGGGGACACAAGTGGCTGTGTGGCTTGCAGTGCCCGACCAGAGGGAGGGAGGTTGTCTGGCTGCTGAGGCGCAGCCGGTGTCAGCCCTTCGGGGAACTGCCCGTGGATGCTTCGGGAATGGGGGCTGCCAACTCAGAACCCCCGTTCCCTGTGGCTGCAGCCAGCCAGGGGGCTCCAGGGTCGGGCGCGCCCGCGGGCCTGGGGGGCTTCTTGCCTGTGTGCAGGGCTTCTACGCACAAGGTGGCACCTCATCCCGGCCAAAGGGTGGTGGCAGGAACCAGGAGGCGCTCGGGGACTCAGCAGGGCCCGCCCCTGGGGCCAGGGGTCTGGCAGGCTCCGGGGCAAATGGACTACGGAAGCCGAGAGGGGCCCGTCCGCGCCAAAACCCAAAACGCGCTGCGGCCTCCAGGGACACAGGGGACACAAGTGGCTGTGTGGCTTGCAGTGCCCGACCAGAGGGAGGGAGGTTGTCTGGCTGCTGAGGCGCAGCCGGTGTCAGCCCTTCGGGGAACTGCCCGTGGATGCTTCGGGAATGGGGGCTGCCAACTCAGAACCCCCGTTCCCTGTGGCTGCAGCCAGCCAGGGGGCTCCAGGGTCGGGTGCGCCCGCGGGCCTGGGGGGCTTCTTGCCTGTGTGCAGGGCTTCTACGCACAAGGTGGCACCTCATCCCGGCCCAAGGGTGGTGGCAGGAACCCAGGAGGCGCTCGGGGACTCAGCAGGGCCCGCCCCTGGGGCCAGGGGTCTGGCAGGCTCCGGGGGCAAATGGACTACGGAAGCCGAGAGGGGCCCGTCCGCGCCAAAACCCAAAACGCGCTGCGGCCTCCAGGGACACAGGGGACACAAGTGGCTGTGTGGCTTGCAGTGCCCGACCAGAGGGAGGGAGGTTGTCTGGCTGCTGAGGCGCAGCCGGTGTCAGCCCTTCGGGGAACTGCCCGTGGATGCTTCGGGAATGGGGGCTGCCAACTCAGAACCCCCGTTCCCTGTGGCTGCAGCCAGCCAGGGGGCTCCAGGGTCGGGCGCGCCCGCGGGCCTGGGGGCTTCTTGCCTGTGTGCAGGGCTTCTACGCACAAGGTGGCACCTCATCCCGGCCAAAGGGTGGTGGCAGGAACCCAGGAGGCGCTCGGGGACTCAGCAGGGCCCGCCCCTGGGGCCAGGGGTCTGGCAGGCTCCGGGGCAAATGGACTACGGAAGCCGAGAGGGGCCCGTCCGCGCCAAAACCCAAAACGCGCTGCGGCCTCCAGGGACACAGGGGACACAAGTGGCTGTGTGGCTTGCAGTGCCCGACCAGAGGGAGGGAGGTTGTCTGGCTGCTGAGGCGCAGCCGGTGTCAGCCCTTCGGGGAACTGCCCGTGGATGCTTCGGGAATGGGGGCTGCCAACTCAGAACCCCCGTTCCCTGTGGCTGCAGCCAGCCAGGGGGCTCCAGGGTCGGGTGCGCCCGCGGGCCTGGGGGGCTTCTTGCCTGTGTGCAGGGCTTCTACGCACAAGGTGGCACCTCATCCCGGCCCAAGGGTGGTGGCAGGAACCCAGGAGGCGCTCGGGGACTCAGCAGGGCCCGCCCCTGGGGCCAGGGGTCTGGCAGGCTCCGGGGGCAAATGGACTACGGAAGCCGAGAGGGGCCCGTCCGCGCCAAAACCCAAAACGCGCTGCGGCCTCCAGGGACACAGGGGACACAAGTGGCTGTGTGGCTTGCAGTGCCCGAGCCAGAGGGAGGGAGGTTGTCTGGCTGCTGAGGCGCAGCCGGTGTCAGCCCTTCGGGGAACTGCCCGTGGATGCTTCGGGAATGGGGGCTGCCAACTCAGAACCCCCGTTCCCTGTGGCTGCAGCCAGCCAGGGGGCTCCAGGGTCGGGCGCGCCCGCGGGCCTGGGGGGCTTCTTGCCTGTGTGCAGGGCTTCTACGCACAAGGTGGCACCTCATCCCGGCCCAAGGGTGGTGGCAGGAACCCAGGAGGCGCTCGGGGACTCAGCAGGGCCCGCCCCTGGGGCCAGGGGTCTGGCAGGCTCCGGGGCAAATGGACTACGGAAGCCGAGAGGGGCCCGTCCGCGCCAAAACCCAAAACGCGCTGCGGCCTCCAGGGACACAGGGGACACAAGTGGCTGTGTGGCTTGCAGTGCCCGACCAGAGGGAGGGAGGTTGTCTGGCTGCTGAGGCGCAGCCGGTGTCAGCCCTTCGGGGAACTGCCCGTGGATGCTTCGGGAATGGGGGCTGCCAACTCAGAACCCCCGTTCCCTGTGGCTGCAGCCAGCCAGGGGGCTCCAGGGTCGGGCGCGCCCGCGGGCCTGGGGGCTTCTTGCCTGTGTGCAGGGCTTCTACGCCTAAGTGGCACCTCATCCCGGCCCAAGGGTGGTGGCAGGAACCCAGGAGGCGCTCGGGGACTCAGCAGGGCCCGCCCCTGGGGCCAGGGGTCTGGCAGGCTCCGGGGCAAATGGACTACGGAAGCCGAGAGGGGCCCGTCCGCACCAAAACCCAAAACGCGCTGCGGCCTCCAGGGACACAGGGGACACAAGTGGCTGTGTGGCTTGCAGTGCCCGACCAGAGGGAGGGAGGTTGTCTGGCTGCTGAGGCGCAGCCGGTGTCAGCCCTTCGGGGAACTGCCCGTGGATGCTTCGGGAATGGGGGCTGCCAACTCAGAACCCCCGTTCCCTGTGGCTGCAGCCAGCCAGGGGGCTCCAGGGTCGGGCGCGCCCGCGGGCCTGGGGGGCTTCTTGCCTGTGTGCAGGGCTTCTACGCACAAGGTGGCACCTCATCCCGGCCCAAGGGTGGTGGCAGGAACCCAGGAGGCGCTCGGGGACTCAGCAGGGCCCGCCCCTGGGGCCAGGGGTCTGGCAGGCTCCGGGGCAAATGGACTATGCAAGCCGAGAGGGGCCCGTCCGCGCCAAAACCCAAAATGCGCTGCGGCCTCCAGGGACACAGGGGACACAAGTGGCTGTGTGGCTTGCAGTGCCCGACCAGAGGGAGGGAGGTTGTCTGGCTGCTGAGGCGCAGCCGGTGTCAGCCCT
Organism: Lepus europaeus; assembly: GCF_033115175.1. NCBI lineage: Eukaryota > Metazoa > Chordata > Mammalia > Lagomorpha > Leporidae > Lepus > Lepus europaeus. The sequence continues at coordinate 26,281 of NW_026909226.1, read as the reverse complement.
TCGGGGAACTGCCCGTGGATGCTTCGGGAATGGGGGCTGCCAACTCAGAACCCCCGTTCCCTGTGGCTGCAGCCAGCCAGGGGGCTCCAGGGTCGGGCGCGCCCGCGGGCCTGGGGGGCTTCTTGCCTGTGTGCAGGGCTTCTACGCACAAGGTGGCACCTCATCCCGGCCCAAGGGTGGTGGCAGGAACCCAGGAGGCGCTCGGGGACTCAGCAGGGCCCGCCCCTGGGGCCAGGGGTCTGGCAGGCTCCGGGGGCAAATGGACTACGGAAGCCGACAGGGGCCCGTCCGCGCCAAAACCCAAAACGCGCTGCGGCCTCCAGGGACACAGGGGACACAAGTGGCTGTGTGGCTTGCAGTGCCCGACCAGAGGGAGGGAGGTTGTCTGGCTGCTGAGGCGCAGCCGGTGTCAGCCCTTCGGGGAACTGCCCGTGGATGCTTCGGGAATGGGGGCTGCCAACTCAGAACCCCCGTTCCCTGTGGCTGCAGCCAGCCAGGGGGCTCCAGGGTCGGGCGCGCCCGCGGGCCTGGGGGGCTTCTTGCCTGTGTGCAGGGCTTCTACGCACAAGGTGGCACCTCATCCCGGCCCAAGGGTGGTGGCAGGAACCCAGGAGGCGCTCGGGGACTCAGCAGGGCCCGCCCCTGGGGCCAGGGGTCTGGCAGGCTCCGGGGGCAAATGGACTACGGAAGCCGAGAGGGGCCCGTCCGCGCCAAAACCCAAAACGCGCTGCGGCCTCCAGGGACACAGGGGACACAAGTGGCTGTGTGGCTTGCAGTGCCCGAGCAGAGGGAGGGAGGTTGTCTGGCTGCTGAGGCGCAGCCGGTGTCAGCCCTTCGGGGAACTGCCCGTGGATGCTTCGGGAATGGGGGCTGCCAACTCAGAACCCCCGTTCCCTGTGGCTGCAGCCAGCCAGGGGGCTCCAGGGTCGGGCGCGCCCGCGGGCCTGGGGGGCTTCTTGCCTGTGTGCAGGGCTTCTACGCACAAGGTGGCACCTCATCCCGGCCCAAGGGTGGTGGCAGGAACCCAGGAGGCGCTCGGGGACTCAGCAGGGCCCGCCCCTGGGGCCAGGGGTCTGGCAGGCTCCGGGGGCAAATGGACTACGGAAGCCGAGAGGGGTCCGTCCGCGCCAAAACCCAAAACGCGCTGCGGCCTCCAGGGACACAGGGGACACAAGTGGCTGTGTGGCTTGCAGTGCCCGACCAGAGGGAGGGAGGTTGTCTGGCTGCTGAGGCGCAGCCGGTGTCAGCCCTTCGGGGAACTGCCCGTGGATGCTTCGGGAATGGGGGCTGCCAACTCAGAACCCCCGTTCCCTGTGGCTGCAGCCAGCCAGGGGGCTCCAGGGTCGGGCGCGCCCGCGGGCCTGGGGGGCTTCTTGCCTGTGTGCAGGGCTTCTACGCACAAGGTGGCACCTCATCCCGGCCCAAGGGTGGTGGCAGGAACCCAGGAGGCGCTCGGGGACTCAGCAGGGCCCGCCCCTGGGGCCAGGGGTCTGGCAGGCTCCGGGGCAAATGGACTACGGAAGCCGAGAGGGGCCCGTCCGCGCCAAAACCCAAAACGCGCTGCGGCCTCCAGGGACACAGGGGACACAAGTGGCTGTGTGGCTTGCAGTGCCCGACCAGAGGGAGGGAGGTTGTCTGGCTGCTGAGGCGCAGCCGGTGTCAGCCCTTCGGGGAACTGCCCGTGGATGCTTCGGGAATGGGGGCTGCCAACTCAGAACCCCCGTTCCCTGTGGCTGCAGCCAGCCAGGGGGCTCCAGGGTCGGGCGCGCCCGCGGGCCTGGGGGGCTTCTTGCCTGTGTGCAGGGCTTCTACGCACAAGGTGGCACCTCATCCCGGCCCAAGGGTGGTGGCAGGAACCCAGGAGGCGCTCGGGGACTCAGCAGGGCCCGCCCCTGGGGCCAGGGGTCTGGCAGGCTCCGGGGGCAAATGGACTACGGAAGCCGAGAGGGGCCCGTCCGCGCCAAAACCCAAAACGCGCTGCGGCCTCCAGGGACACAGGGGACACAAGTGGCTGTGTGGCTTGCAGTGCCCGACCAGAGGGAGGGAGGTTGTCTGGCTGCTGAGGCGCAGCCGGTGTCAGCCCTTCGGGGAACTGCCCGTGGATGCTTCGGGAATGGGGGCTGCCAACTCAGAACCCCCGTTCCCTGTGGCTGCAGCCAGCCAGGGGGCTCCAGGGTCGGGCGCGCCCGCGGGCCTGGGGGGCTTCTTGCCTGTGTGCAGGGCTTCTACGCACAAGGTGGCACCTCATCCCGGCCCAAGGGTGGTGGCAGGAACCCAGGAGGCGCTCGGGGACTCAGCAGGGCCCGCCCCTGGGGCCAGGGGTCTGGCAGGCTCCGGGGCAAATGGACTACGGAAGCCGAGAGGGGCCCGTCCGCGCCAAAACCCAAAACGCGCTGCGGCCTCCAGGGACACAGGGGACACAAGTGGCTGTGTGGCTTGCAGTGCCCGAGCAGAGGGAGGGAGGTTGTCTGGCTGCTGAGGCGCAGCCGGTGTCAGCCCTTCGGGGAACTGCCCGTGGATGCTTCGGGAATGGGGGCTGCCAACTCAGAACCCCCGTTCCCTGTGGCTGCAGCCAGCCAGGGGGCTCCAGGGTCGGGTGCGCCCGCGGGCCTGGGGGGCTTCTTGCCTGTGTGCAGGGCTTCTACGCACAAGGTGGCACCTCATCCCGGCCCAAGGGTGGTGGCAGGAACCCAGGAGGCGCTCGGGGACTCAGCAGGGCCCGCCCCTGGGGCCAGGGGTCTGGCAGGCTCCGGGGGCAAATGGACTACGGAAGCCGAGAGGGGCCCGTCCGCGCCAAAACCCAAAACGCGCTGCGGCCTCCAGGGACACAGGGGACACAAGTGGCTGTGTGGCTTGCAGTGCCCGAGCAGAGGGAGGGAGGTTGTCTGGCTGCTGAGGCGCAGCCGGTGTCAGCCCTTCGGGGAACTGCCCGTGGATGCTTCGGGAATGGGGGCTGCCAACTCAGAAACCCCGTTCCCTGTGGCTGCAGCCAGCCAGGGGGCTCCAGGGTCGGGCGCGCCCGCGGGCCTGGGGGGCTTCTTGCCTGTGTGCAGGGCTTCTACGCACAAGCTGGCACCTCATCCCGGCCCAAGGGTGGTGGCAGGAACCCAGGAGGCGCTCGGGGACTCAGCAGGGCCCGCCCCTGGGGCCAGGGGTCTGGCAGGCTCCGGGGCAAATGGACTACGGAAGCCGAGAGGGGCCCGTCCGCGCCAAAACCCAAAACGCGCTGCGGCCTCCAGGGACACAGGGGACACAAGTGGCTGTGTGGCTTGCAGTGCCCGACCAGAGGGAGGGAGGTTGTCTGGCTGCTGAGGCGCAGCCGGTGTCAGCCCTTCGGGGAACTGCCCGTGGATGCTTCGGGAATGGGGGCTGCCAACTCAGAACCCCCGTTCCCTGTGGCTGCAGCCAGCCAGGGGGCTCCAGGGTCGGGCGCGCCCGCGGGCCTGGGGGGCTTCTTGCCTGTGTGCAGGGCTTCTACGCACAAGGTGGCACCTCATCCCGGCCCAAGGGTGGTGGCAGGAACCCAGGAGGCGCTCGGGGACTCAGCAGGGCCCGCCCCTGGGGCCAGGGGTCTGGCAGGCTCCGGGGCAAATGGACTACGGAAGCCGAGAGGGGCCCGTCCGCGCCAAAACCCAAAACACGCTGCGGCCTCCAGGGACACAGGGGACACAAGTGGCTGTGTGGCTTGCAGTGCCCGAGCAGAGGGAGGGAGGTTGTCTGGCTGCTGAGGCGCAGCCGGTGTCAGCCCTTCGGGGAACTGCCCATGGATGCTTCGGGAATGGGGGCTGCCAACTCAGAACCCCCGTTCCCTGTGGCTGCAGCCAGCCAGGGGGCTCCAGGGTCGGGCGCGCCCGCGGGCCTGGGGGGCTTCTTGCCTGTGTGCAGGGCTTCTACGCACAAGTTGGCACCTCATCCCGGCCCAAGGGTGGTGGCAGGAACCCAGGAGGCGCTCGGGGACTCAGCAGGGCCCGCCCCTGGGGCCAGGGGTCTGGCAGGCTCCGGGGCAAATGGACTACGGAAGCCGAGAGGGGCCCGTCCGCGCCAAAACCCAAAACGCGCTGCGGCCTCCAGGGACACAGGGGACACAAGTGGCTGTGTGGCTTGCAGTGCCCGACCAGAGGGAGGGAGGTTGTCTGGCTGCTGAGGCGCAGCCGGTGTCAGCCCTTCGGGGAACTGCCCGTGGATGCTTCGGGAATGGGGGCTGCCAACTCAGAACCCCCGTTCCCTGTGGCTGCAGCCAGCCAGGGGGCTCCAGGGTCGGGCGCGCCCGCGGGCCTGGGGGGCTTCTTGCCTGTGTGCAGGGCTTCTACGCACAAGGTGGCACCTCATCCCGGCCCAAGGGTGGTGGCAGGAACCCAGGAGGCGCTCGGGGACTCAGCAGGGCCCGCCCCTGGGGCCAGGGGTCTGGCAGGCTCCGGGGCAAATGGACTACGGAAGCCGAGAGGGGCCCGTCCGCGCCAAAACCCAAAACGCGCTGTGGCCTCCAGGGACACAGGGGACACAAGTGGCTGTGTGGCTTGCAGTGCCCGACCAGAGGGAGGGAGGTTGTCTGGCTGCTGAGGCGCAGCCGGTGTCAGCCCTTCGGGGAACTGCCCGTGGATGCTTCGGGAATGGGGGCTGCCAACTCAGAACCCCCGTTCCCTGTGGCTGCAGCCAGCCAGGGGGCTCCAGGGTCGGGCGCGCCCGCGGGCCTGGGGGGCTTCTTGCCTGTGTGCAGGGCTTCTACGCACAAGGTGGCACCTCATCCCGGCCCAAGGGTGGTGGCAGGAACCCAGGAGGCGCTCGGGGACTCAGCAGGGCCCGCCCCTGGGGCCAGGGGTCTGGCAGGCTCCGGGGGCAAATGGACTACGGAAGCCGAGAGGGGCCCGTCCGCGCCAAAACCCAAAACGCGCTGCGGCCTCCAGGGACACAGGGGACACAAGTGGCTGTGTGGCTTGCAGTGCCCGAGCAGAGGGAGGGAGGTTGTCTGGCTGCTGAGGCGCAGCCGGTGTCAGCCCTTCGGGGAACTGCCCGTGGATGCTTCGGGAATGGGGGCTGCCAACTCAGAACCCCCGTTCCCTGTGGCTGCAGCCAGCCAGGGGGCTCCAGGGTCGGGCGCGCCCGCGGGCCTGGGGGGCTTCTTGCCTGTGTGCAGGGCTTCTACGCACAAGGTGGCACCTCATCCCGGCCCAAGGGTGGTGGCAGGAACCCAGGAGGCGCTCGGGGACTCAGCAGGGCCCGCCCCTGGGGCCAGGGGTCTGGCAGGCTCCGGGGGCAAATGGACTACGGAAGCCGAGAGGGGTCCGTCCGCGCCAAAACCCAAAACGCGCTGCGGCCTCCAGGGACACAGGGGACACAAGTGGCTGTGTGGCTTGCAGTGCCCGAGCAGAGGGAGGGAGGTTGTCTGGCTGCTGAGGCGCAGCCGGTGTCAGCCCTTCGGGGAACTGCCCGTGGATGCTTCGGGAATGGGGGCTGCCAACTCAGAACCCCCGTTCCCTGTGGCTGCAGCCAGCCAGGGGGCTCCAGGGTCGGGCGCGCCCGCGGGCCTGGGGGGCTTCTTGCCTGTGTGCAGGGCTTCTACGCACAAGGTGGCACCTCATCCCGGCCCAAGGGTGGTGGCAGGAACCCAGGAGGCGCTCGGGGACTCAGCAGGGCCCGCCCCTGGGGCCAGGGGTCTGGCAGGCTCCGGGGCAAATGGACTACGGAAGCCGAGAGGGGCCCGTCCGCGCCAAAACCCAAAACGCGCTGCGGCCTCCAGGGACACAGGGGACACAAGTGGCTGTGTGGCTTGCAGTGCCCGACCAGAGGGAGGGAGGTTGTCTGGCTGCTGAGGCGCAGCCGGTGTCAGCCCTTCGGGGAACTGCCCGTGGATGCTTCGGGAATGGGGGCTGCCAACTCAGAACCCCCGTTCCCTGTGGCTGCAGCCAGCCAGGGGGCTCCAGGGTCGGGCGCGCCCGCGGGCCTGGGGGGCTTCTTGCCTGTGTGCAGGGCTTCTACGCACAAGGTGGCACCTCATCCCGGCCCAAGGGTGGTGGCAGGAACCCAGGAGGCGCTCGGGGACTCAGCAGGGCCCGCCCCTGGGGCCAGGGGTCTGGCAGGCTCCGGGGGCAAATGGACTACGGAAGCCGACAGGGGCCCGTCCGCGCCAAAACCCAAAACGCGCTGCGGCCTCCAGGGACACAGGGGACACAAGTGGCTGTGTGGCTTGCAGTGCCCGACCAGAGGGAGGGAGGTTGTCTGGCTGCTGAGGCGCAGCCGGTGTCAGCCCTTCGGGGAACTGCCCGTGGATGCTTCGGGAATGGGGGCTGCCAACTCAGAACCCCCGTTCCCTGTGGCTGCAGCCAGCCAGGGGGCTCCAGGGTCGGGCGCGCCCGCGGGCCTGGGGGGCTTCTTGCCTGTGTGCAGGGCTTCTACGCACAAGGTGGCACCTCATCCCGGCCCAAGGGTGGTGGCAGGAACCCAGGAGGCGCTCGGGGACTCAGCAGGGCCCGCCCCTGGGGCCAGGGGTCTGGCAGGCTCCGGGGCAAATGGACTACGGAAGCCGAGAGGGGCCCGTCCGCGCCAAAACCCAAAACGCGCTGCGGCCTCCAGGGACACAGGGGACACAAGTGGCTGTGTGGCTTGCAGTGCCCGAGCAGAGGGAGGGAGGTTGTCTGGCTGCTGAGGCGCAGCCGGTGTCAGCCCTTCGGGGAACTGCCCGTGGATGCTTCGGGAATGGGGGCTGCCAACTCAGAACCCCCGTTCCCTGTGGCTGCAGCCAGCCAGGGGGCTCCAGGGTCGGGTGCGCCCGCGGGCCTGGGGGGCTTCTTGCCTGTGTGCAGGGCTTCTACGCACAAGGTGGCACCTCATCCCGGCCCAAGGGTGGTGGCAGGAACCCAGGAGGCGCTCGGGGACTCAGCAGGGCCCGCCCCTGGGGCCAGGGGTCTGGCAGGCTCCGGGGGCAAATGGACTACGGAAGCCGAGAGGGGCCCGTCCGCGCCAAAACCCAAAACGCGCTGCGGCCTCCAGGGACACAGGGGACACAAGTGGCTGTGTGGCTTGCAGTGCCCGACCAGAGGGAGGGAGGTTGTCTGGCTGCTGAGGCGCAGCCGGTGTCAGCCCTTCGGGGAACTGCCCGTGGATGCTTCGGGAATGGGGGCTGCCAACTCAGAAACCCCGTTCCCTGTGGCTGCAGCCAGCCAGGGGGCTCCAGGGTCGGGCGCGCCCGCGGGCCTGGGGGCTTCTTGCCTGTGTGCAGGGCTTCTACGCACAAGCTGGCACCTCATCCCGGCCCAAGGGTGGTGGCAGGAACCCAGGAGGCGCTCGGGGACTCAGCAGGGCCCGCCCCTGGGGCCAGGGGTCTGGCAGGCTCCGGGGCAAATGGACTACGGAAGCCGAGAGGGGCCCGTCCGCGCCAAAACCCAAAACGCGCTGCGGCCTCCAGGGACACAGGGGACACAAGTGGCTGTGTGGCTTGCAGTGCCCGACCAGAGGGAGGGAGGTTGTCTGGCTGCTGAGGCGCAGCCGGTGTCAGCCCTTCGGGGAACTGCCCGTGGATGCTTCGGGAATGGGGGCTGCCAACTCAGAACCCCCGTTCCCTGTGGCTGCAGCCAGCCAGGGGGCTCCAGGGTCGGGCGCGCCCGCGGGCCTGGGGGGCTTCTTGCCTGTGTGCAGGGCTTCTACGCACAAGGTGGCACCTCATCCCGGCCCAAGGGTGGTGGCAGGAACCCAGGAGGCGCTCGGGGACTCAGCAGGGCCCGCCCCTGGGGCCAGGGGTCTGGCAGGCTCCGGGGCAAATGGACTACGGAAGCCGAGAGGGGCCCGTCCGCGCCAAAACCCAAAACGCGCTGCGGCCTCCAGGGACACAGGGGACACAAGTGGCTGTGTGGCTTGCAGTGCCCGAGCAGAGGGAGGGAGGTTGTCTGGCTGCTGAGGCGCAGCCGGTGTCAGCCCTTCGGGGAACTGCCCATGGATGCTTCGGGAATGGGGGCTGCCAACTCAGAACCCCCGTTCCCTGTGGCTGCAGCCAGCCAGGGGGCTCCAGGGTCGGGCGCGCCCGCGGGCCTGGGGGGCTTCTTGCCTGTGTGCAGGGCTTCTACGCACAAGTTGGCACCTCATCCCGGCCCAAGGGTGGTGGCAGGAACCCAGGAGGCGCTCGGGGACTCAGCAGGGCCCGCCCCTGGGGCCAGGGGTCTGGCAGGCTCCGGGGCAAATGGACTACGGAAGCCGAGAGGGGCCCGTCCGCGCCAAAACCCAAAACGCGCTGCGGCCTCCAGGGACACAGGGGACACAAGTGGCTGTGTGGCTTGCAGTGCCCGACCAGAGGGAGGGAAGTTGTCTGGCTGCTGAGGCGCAGCCGGTGTCAGCCCTTCGGGGAACTGCCCGTGGATGCTTCGGGAATGGGGGCTGCCAACTCAGAACCCCCGTTCCCTGTGGCTGCAGCCAGCCAGGGGGCTCCAGGGTCGGGCGCGCCCGCGGGCCTGGGGGGCTTCTTGCCTGTGTGCAGGGCTTCTACGCACAAGGTGGCACCTCATCCCGGCCCAAGGGTGGTGGCAGGAACCCAGGAGGTGCTCGGGGACTCAGCAGGGCCCGCCCCTGGGGCCAGGGGTCTGGCAGGCTCCGGGGCAAATGGACTACGGAAGCCGAGAGGGGCCCGTCCGCGCCAAAACCCAAAACGCGCTGCGGCCTCCAGGGACACAGGGGACACAAGTGGCTGTGTGGCTTGCAGTGCCCGACCAGAGGGAGGGAGGTTGTCTGGCTGCTGAGGCGCAGCCGGTGTCAGCCCTTCGGGGAACTGCCCGTGGATGCTTCGGGAATGGGGGCTGCCAACTCAGAACCCCCGTTCCCTGTGGCTGCAGCCAGCCAGGGGGCTCCAGGGTCGGGTGCGCCCGCGGGCCTGGGGGGCTTCTTGCCTGTGTGCAGGGCTTCTACGCACAAGGTGGCACCTCATCCCGGCCCAAGGGTGGTGGCAGGAACCCAGGAGGCGCTCGGGGACTCAGCAGGGCCCGCCCCTGGGGCCAGGGGTCTGGCAGGCTCCGGGGGCAAATGGACTACGGAAGCCGAGAGGGGCCCGTCCGCGCCAAAACCCAAAACGCGCTGCGGCCTCCAGGGACACAGGGGACACAAGTGGCTGTGTGGCTTGCAGTGCCCGAGCAGAGGGAGGGAGGTTGTCTGGCTGCTGAGGCGCAGCCGGTGTCAGCCCTTCGGGGAACTGCCCGTGGATGCTTCGGGAATGGGGGCTGCCAACTCAGAACCCCCGTTCCCTGTGGCTGCAGCCAGCCAGGGGGCTCCAGGGTCGGGCGCGCCCGCGGGCCTGGGGGGCTTCTTGCCTGTGTGCAGGGCTTCTACGCACAAGGTGGCACCTCATCCCGGCCCAAGGGTGGTGGCAGGAACCCAGGAGGCGCTCGGGGACTCAGCAGGGCCCGCCCCTGGGGCCAGGGGTCTGGCAGGCTCCGGGGCAAATGGACTACGGAAGCCGAGAGGGGCCCGTCCGCGCCAAAACCCAAAACGCGCTGCGGCCTCCAGGGACACAGGGGACACAAGTGGCTGTGTGGCTTGCAGTGCCCGACCAGAGGGAGGGAGGTTGTCTGGCTGCTGAGGCGCAGCCGGTGTCAGCCCTTCGGGGAACTGCCCATGGATGCTTCGGGAATGGGGGCTGCCAACTCAGAACCCCCGTTCCCTGTGGCTGCAGCCAGCCAGGGGGCTCCAGGGTCGGGCGCGAACGCGGGCCTGGGGGGCTTCTTGCCTGTGTGCAGGGCTTCTACGCACAAGTTGGCACCTCATCCCGGCCCAAGGGTGGTGGCAGGAACCCAGGAGGCGCTCGGGGACTCAGCAGGGCCCGCCCCTGGGGCCAGGGGTCTGGCAGGCTCCGGGGCAAATGGACTACGGAAGCCGAGAGGGGCCCGTCCGCGCCAAAACCCAAAACGCGCTGCGGCCTCCAGGGACACAGGGGACACAAGTGGCTGTGTGGCTTGCAGTGCCCGACCAGAGGGAGGGAGGTTGTCTGGCTGCTGAGGCGCAGCCGGTGTCAGCCCTTCGGGGAACTGCCCGTGGATGCTTCGGGAATGGGGGCTGCCAACTCAGAACCCCCGTTCCCTGTGGCTGCAGCCAGCCAGGGGGCTCCAGGGTCGGGCGCGCCCGCGGGCCTGGGGGGCTTCTTGCCTGTGTGCAGGGCTTCTACGCACAAGGTGGCACCTCATCCCGGCCCAAGGGTGGTGGCAGGAACCCAGGAGGCGCTCGGGGACTCAGCAGGGCCCGCCCCTGGGGCCAGGGGTCTGGCAGGCTCCGGGGCAAATGGACTACGGAAGCCGAGAGGGGCCCGTCCGCGCCAAAACCCAAAACGCGCTGCGGCCTCCAGGGACACAGGGAACACAAGTGGCTGTGTGGCTTGCAGTGCCCGACCAGAGGGAGGGAGGTTGTCTGGCTGCTGAGGCGCAGCCGGTGTCAGCCCTTCGGGGAACTGCCCGTGGATGCTTCGGGAATGGGGGCTGCCAACTCAGAACCCCCGTTCCCTGTGGCTGCAGCCAGCCAGTGGGCTCCAGGGTCGGGCGCGCCCGCGGGCCTGGGGGGCTTCTTGCCTGTGTGCAGGGCTTCTACGCACAAGGTGGCACCTCATCCCGGCCCAAGGGTGGTGGCAGGAACCCAGGAGGCGCTCGGGGACTCAGCAGGGCCCGCCCCTGGGGTCAGGGGTCTGGCAGGCTCCGGGGCAAATGGACTACGGAAGCCGAGAGGGGCCCGTCCGCGCCAAAACCCAAAACGCGCTGCGGCCTCCAGGGACACAGGGGACACAAGTGGCTGTGTGGCTTGCAGTGCCCGAGCAGAGGGAGGGAGGTTGTCTGGCTGCTGAGGCGCAGCCGGTGTCAGCCCTTCGGGGAACTGCCCATGGATGCTTCGGGAATGGGGGCTGCCAACTCAGAACCCCCGTTCCCTGTGGCTGCAGCCAGCCAGGGGGCTCCAGGGTCGGGCGCGCCCGCGGGCCTGGGGGGCTTCTTGCCTGTGTGCAGGGCTTCTACGCACAAGTTGGCACCTCATCCCGGCCCAAGGGTGGTGGCAGGAACCCAGGAGGCGCTCGGGGACTCAGCAGGGCCCGCCCCTGGGGCCAGGGGTCTGGCAGGCTCCAGGGCAAATGGACTACGGAAGCCGAGAGGGGCCCGTCCACGCCAAAACCCAAAACGCGCTGCGGCCTCCAGGGACACAGGGGACACAAGTGGCTGTGTGGCTTGCAGTGCCCGAGCAGAGGGAGGGAGGTTGTCTGGCTGCTGAGGCGCAGCCGGTGTCAGCCCTTCGGGGAACTGCCCATGGATGCTTCGGGAATGGGGGCTGCCAACTCAGAACCCCCGTTCCCTGTGGCTGCAGCCAGCCAGGGGGCTCCAGGGTCGGGCGCGCCCGCGGGCCTGGGGGGCTTCTTGCCTGTGTGCAGGGCTTCTACGCCTAAGTTGGCACCTCATCCCGGCCCAAGGGTGGTGGCAGGAAACCAGGAGGCGCTCGGGGACTCAGCAGGGCCCGCCCCTGGGGCCAGGGGTCTGGCAGGCTCCGGGGCAAATGGACTACGGAAGCCGAGAGGGGCCCGTCCGCGCCAAAACCCAAAACGCGCTGCGGCCTCCAGGGACACAGGGGACACAAGTGGCTGTGTGGCTTGCAGTGCCCGACCAGAGGGAGGGAGGTTGTCTGGCTGCTGAGGCGCAGCCGGTGTCAGCCCTTCGGGGAACTGCCCGTGGATGCTTCGGGAATGGGGGCTGCCAACTCAGAACCCCCGTTCCCTGTGGCTGCAGCCAGCCAGGGGGCTCCAGGGTCGGGCGCGCCCGCGGGCCTGGGGGGCTTCTTGCCTGTGTGCAGGGCTTCTACGCACAAGGTGGCACCTCATCCCGGCCCAAGGGTGGTGGCAGGAACCCAGGAGGCGCTCGGGGACTCAGCAGGGCCCGCCCCTGGGGCCAGGGGTCTGGCAGGCTCCGGGGGCAAATGGACTACGGAAGCCGAGAGGGGCCCGTCCGCGCCAAAACCCAAAACGCGCTGCGGCCTCCAGGGACACAGGGGACACAAGTGGCTGTGTGGCTTGCAGTGCCCGAGCAGAGGGAGGGAGGTTTTCTGGCTGCTGAGGCGCAGCCGGTGTCAGCCCTTCGGGGAACTGCCCGTGGATGCTTCGGGAATGGGGGCTGCCAACTCAGAACCCCCGTTCCCTGTGGCTGCAGCCAGCCAGGGGGCTCCAGGGTCGGGCGCGCCCGCGGGCCTGGGGGGCTTCTTGCCTGTGTGCAGGGCTTCTACGCACAAGGTGGCACCTCATCCCGGCCCAAGGGTGGTGGCAGGAACCCAGGAGGCGCTCGGGGACTCAGCAGGGCCCGCCCCTGGGGCCAGGGGTCTGGCAGGCTCCGGGGCAAATGGACTACGGAAGCCGAGAGGGGCCCGTCCGCGCCAAAACCCAAAACGCGCTGCGGCCTCCAGGGACACAGGGGACACAAGTGGCTGTGTGGCTTGCAGTGCCCGACCAGAGGGAGGGAGGTTGTCTGGCTGCTGAGGCGCAGCCGGTGTCAGCCCTTCGGGGAACTGCCCGTGGATGCTTCGGGAATGGGGGCTGCCAACTCAGAACCCCCGTTCCCTGTGGCTGCAGCCAGCCAGGGGGCTCCAGGGTCGGGTGCGCCCGCGGGCCTGGGGGGCTTCTTGCCTGTGTGCAGGGCTTCTACGCCTAAGTTGGCACCTCATCCCGGCCCAAGGGTGGTGGCAGGAACCCAGGAGGCGCTCGGGGACTCAGCAGGGCCCGCCCCTGGGGCCAGGGGTCTGGCAGGCTCCGGGGCAAATGGACTACGGAAGCCGAGAGGGGCCCGTCCGCGCCAAAACCCAAAACGCGCTGCGGCCTCCAGGGACACAGGGGACACAAGTGGCTGTGTGGCTTGCAGTGCCCGACCAGAGGGAGGGAGGTTGTCTGGCTGCTGAGGCGCAGCCGGTGTCAGCCCTTCGGGGAACTGCCCGTGGATGCTTCGGGAATGGGGGCTGCCAACTCAGAACCCCCGTTCCCTGTGGCTGCAGCCAGCCAGGGGGCTCCAGGGTCGGGCGCGCCCGCGGGCCTGGGGGGCTTCTTGCCTGTGTGCAGGGCTTCTACGCACAAGGTGGCACCTCATCCCGGCCCAAGGGTGGTGGCAGGAACCCAGGAGGCGCTCGGGGACTCAGCAGGGCCCGCCCCTGGGGCCAGGGGTCTGGCAGGCTCCGGGGGCAAATGGACTACGGAAGCCGAGAGGGGCCCGTCCGCGCCAAAACCCAAAACGCGCTGCGGCCTCCAGGGACACAGGGGACACAAGTGGCTGTGTGGCTTGCAGTGCCCGAGCAGAGGGAGGGAGGTTGTCTGGCTGCTGAGGCGCAGCCGGTGTCAGCCCTTCGGGGAACTGCCCGTGGATGCTTCGGGAATGGGGGCTGCCAACTCAGAACCCCCGTTCCCTGTGGCTGCAGCCAGCCAGGGGGCTCCAGGGTCGGGCGCGCCCGCGGGCCTGGGGGGCTTCTTGCCTGTGTGCAGGGCTTCTACGCACAAGGTGGCACCTCATCCCGGCCCAAGGGTGGTGGCAGGAACCCAGGAGGCGCTCGGGGACTCAGCAGGGCCCGCCCCTGGGGCCAGGGGTCTGGCAGGCTCCGGGGCAAATGGACTACGGAAGCCGAGAGGGGCCCGTCCGCGCCAAAACCCAAAACGCGCTGCGGCCTCCAGGGACACAGGGGACACAAGTGGCTGTGTGGCTTGCAGTGCCCGAGCAGAGGGAGGGAGGTTGTCTGGCTGCTGAGGCGCAGCCGGTGTCAGCCCTTCGGGGAACTGCCCGTGGATGCTTCGGGAATGGGGGCTGCCAACTCAGAACCCCCGTTCCCTGTGGCTGCAGCCAGCCAGGGGGCTCCAGGGTCGGGTGCGCCCGCGGGCCTGGGGGGCTTCTTGCCTGTGTGCAGGGCTTCTACGCACAAGGTGGCACCTCATCCCGGCCCAAGGGTGGTGGCAGGAACCCAGGAGGCGCTCGGGGACTCAGCAGGGCCCGCCCCTGGGGCCAGGGGTCTGGCAGGCTCCGGGGGCAAATGGACTACGGAAGCCGAGAGGGGCCCGTCCGCGCCAAAACCCAAAACGCGCTGCGGCCTCCAGGGACACAGGGGACACAAGTGGCTGTGTGGCTTGCAGTGCCCGAGCAGAGGGAGGGAGGTTGTCTGGCTGCTGAGGCGCAGCCGGTGTCAGCCCTTCGGGGAACTGCCCGTGGATGCTTCGGGAATGGGGGCTGCCAACTCAGAACCCCCGTTCCCTGTGGCTGCAGCCAGCCAGGGGGCTCCAGGGTCGGGCGCGCCCGCGGGCCTGGGGGGCTTCTTGCCTGTGTGCAGGGCTTCTACGCACAAGGTGGCACCTCATCCCGGCCCAAGGGTGGTGGCAGGAACCCAGGAGGCGCTCGGGGACTCAGCAGGGCCCGCCCCTGGGGCCAGGGGTCTGGCAGGCTCCGGGGCAAATGGACTACGGAAGCCGAGAGGGGCCCGTCCGCGCCAAAACCCAAAACGCGCTGCGGCCTCCAGGGACACAGGGGACACAAGTGGCTGTGTGGCTTGCAGTGCCCGACCAGAGGGAGGGAGGTTGTCTGGCTGCTGAGGCGCAGCCGGTGTCAGCCCTTCGGGGAACTGCCCGTGGATGCTTCGGGAATGGGGGCTGCCAACTCAGAACCCCCGTTCCCTGTGGCTGCAGCCAGCCAGGGGGCTCCAGGGTCGGGCGCGCCCGCGGGCCTGGGGGGCTTCTTGCCTGTGTGCAGGGCTTCTACGCCTAAGTTGGCACCTCATCCCGGCCCAAGGGTGGTGGCAGGAACCCAGGAGGCGCTCGGGGACTCAGCAGGGCCCGCCCCTGGGGCCAGGGGTCTGGCAGGCTCCGGGGCAAATGGACTACGGAAGCCGAGAGGGGCCCGTCCGCGCCAAAACCCAAAACGCGCTGCGGCCTCCAGGGACACAGGGGACACAAGTGGCTGTGTGGCTTGCAGTGCCCGAGCAGAGGGAGGGAGGTTGTCTGGCTGCTGAGGCGCAGCCGGTGTCAGCCCTTCGGGGAACTGCCCGTGGATGCTTCGGGAATGGGGGCTGCCAACTCAGAACCCCCGTTCCCTGTGGCTGCAGCCAGCCAGGGGGCTCCAGGGTCGGGCGCGCCCGCGGGCCTGGGGGGCTTCTTGCCTGTGTGCAGGGCTTCTACGCACAAGGTGGCACCTCATCCCGGCCCAAGGGTGGTGGCAGGAACCCAGGAGGCGCTCGGGGACTCAGCAGGGCCCGCCCCTGGGGCCAGGGGTCTGGCAGGCTCCGGGGCAAATGGACTATGGAAGCCGAGAGGGGCCCGTCCGCGCCAAAACCCAAAACGCGCTGCGGCCTCCAGGGACACAGGGGACACAAGTGGCTGTGTGGCTTGCAGTGCCCGAGCAGAGGGAGGGAGGTTGTCTGGCTGCTGAGGCGCAGCCGGTGTCAGCCCTTCGGGGAACTGCCCGTGGATGCTTCGGGAATGGGGGCTGCCAACTCAGAACCCCCGTTCCCTGTGGCTGCAGCCAGCCAGGGGGCTCCAGGGTCGGGCGCGCCCGCGGGCCTGGGGGGCTTCTTGCCTGTGTGCAGGGCTTCTACGCACAAGGTGGCACCTCATCCCGGCCCAAGGGTGGTGGCAGGAACCCAGGAGGCGCTCGGGGACTCAGCAGGGCCCGCCCCTGGGGCCAGGGGTCTGGCAGGCTCCGGGGGCAAATGGACTATGGAAGCCGAGAGGGGCCCGTCCGCGCCAAAACCCAAAACGCGCTGCGGCCTCCAGGGACACAGGGGACACAAGTGGCTGTGTGGCTTGCAGTGCCCGAGCAGAGGGAGGGAGGTTGTCTGGCTGCTGAGGCGCAGCCGGTGTCAGCCCTTCGGGGAACTGCCCGTGGATGCTTCGGGAATGGGGGCTGCCAACTCAGAACCCCCGTTCCCTGTGGCTGCAGCCAGCCAGGGGGCTCCAGGGTCGGGCGCGCCCGCGGGCCTGGGGGGCTTCTTGCCTGTGTGCAGGGCTTCTACGCACAAGGTGGCACCTCATCCCGGCCCAAGGGTGGTGGCAGGAACCCAGGAGGCGCTCGGGGACTCAGCAGGGCCCGCCCCTGGGGCCAGGGGTCTGGCAGGCTCCGGGGCAAATGGACTACGGAAGCCGAGAGGGGCCCGTCCGCGCCAAAACCCAAAACGCGCTGCGGCCTCCAGGGACACAGGGGACACAAGTGGCTGTGTGGCTTGCAGTGCCCGACCAGAGGGAGGGAGGTTGTCTGGCTGCTGAGGCGCAGCCGGTGTCAGCCCTTCGGGGAACTGCCCGTGGATGCTTCGGGAATGGGGGCTGCCAACTCAGAACCCCCGTTCCCTGTGGCTGCAGCCAGCCAGGGGGCTCCAGGGTCGGGCGCGCCCGCGGGCCTGGGGGGCTTCTTGCCTGTGTGCAGGGCTTCTACGCACAAGGTGGCACCTCATCCCGGCCCAAGGGTGGTGGCAGGAACCCAGGAGGCGCTCGGGGACTCAGCAGGGCCCGCCCCTGGGGCCAGGGGTCTGGCAGGCTCCGGGGCAAATGGACTACGGAAGCCGAGAGGGGCCCGTCCGCGCCAAAACCCAAAACGCGCTGCGGCCTCCAGGGACACAGGGGACACAAGTGGCTGTGTGGCTTGCAGTGCCCGACTAGAGGGAGGGAGGTTGTCTGGCTGCTGAGGCGCAGCCGGTGTCAGCCCTTCGGGGAACTGCCCGTGGATGCTTCGGGAATGGGGGCTGCCAACTCAGAACCCCCGTTCCCTGTGGCTGCAGCCAGCCAGGGGGCTCCAGGGTCGGGTGCGCCCGCGGGCCTGGGGGGCTTCTTGCCTGTGTGCAGGGCTTCTACGCACAAGGTGGCACCTCATCCCGGCCCAAGGGTGGTGGCAGGAACCCAGGAGGCGCTCGGGGACTCAGCAGGGCCCGCCCCTGGGGCCAGGGGTCTGGCAGGCTCCGGGGGCAAATGGACTACGGAAGCCGAGAGGGGCCCGTCCGCGCCAAAACCCAAAACGCGCTGCGGCCTCCAGGGACACAGGGGACACAAGTGGCTGTGTGGCTTGCAGTGCCCGACCAGAGGGAGGGAGGTTGTCTGGCTGCTGAGGCGCAGCCGGTGTCAGCCCTTCGGGGAACTGCCCGTGGATGCTTCGGGAATGGGGGCTGCCAACTCAGAACCCCCGTTCCCTGTGGCTGCAGCCAGCCAGGGGGCTCCAGGGTCGGGCGCGCCCGCGGGCCTGGGGGGCTTCTTGCCTGTGTGCAGGGCTTCTACGCACAAGGTGGCACCTCATCCCGGCCCAAGGGTGGTGGCAGGAACCCAGGAGGCGCTCGGGGACTCAGCAGGGCCCGCCCCTGGGGCCAGGGGTCTGGCAGGCTCCGGGGGCAAATGGACTACGGAAGCCGAGAGGGGCCCGTCCGCGCCAAAACCCAAAACGCGCTGCGGCCTCCAGGGACACAGGGGACACAAGTGGCTGTGTGGCTTGCAGTGCCCGACCAGAGGGAGGGAGGTTGTCTGGCTGCTGAGGCGCAGCCGGTGTCAGCCCTTCGGGGAACTGCCCGTGGATGCTTCGGGAATGGGGGCTGCCAACTCAGAACCCCCGTTCCCTGTGGCTGCAGCCAGCCAGGGGGCTCCAGGGTCGGGCGCGCCCGCGGGCCTGGGGGGCTTCTTGCCTGTGTGCAGGGCTTCTACGCACAAGGTGGCACCTCATCCCGGCCCAAGGGTGGTGGCAGGAACCCAGGAGGCGCTCGGGGACTCAGCAGGGCCCGCCCCTGGGGCCAGGGGTCTGGCAGGCTCCGGAGCAAATGGACTACGGAAGCCGAGAGGGGCCCGTCCGCGCCAAAACCCAAAACGCGCTGCGGCCTCCAGGGACACAGGGGACACAAGTGGCTGTGTGGTTTGCAGTGCCCGAGCAGAGGGAGGGAGGTTGTCTGGCTGCTGAGGCGCAGCCGGTGTCAGCCCTTCGGGGAACTGCCCGTGGATGCTTCGGGAATGGGGGCTGCCAACTCAGAACCCCCGTTCCCTGTGGCTGCAGCCAGCCAGGGGGCTCCAGGGTCGGGCGCGCCCGCGGGCCTGGGGGGCTTCTTGCCTGTGTGCAGGGCTTCTACGCCTAAGTTGGCACCTCATCCCGGCCCAAGGGTGGTGGCAGGAACCCAGGAGGCGCTCGGGGACTCAGCAGGGCCCGCCCCTGGGGCCAGGGGTCTGGCAGGCTCCGGGGCAAATGGACTACGGAAGCCGAGAGGGGCCCGTCCGCGCCAAAACCCAAAACGCGCTGCGGCCTCCAGGGACACAGGGGACACAAGTGGCTGTGTGGCTTGCAGTGCCCGAGCAGAGGGAGGGAGGTTGTCTGGCTGCTGAGGCGCAGCCGGTGTCAGCCCTTCGGGGAACTGCCCGTGGATGCTTCGGGAATGGGGGCTGCCAACTCAGAACCCCCGTTCCCTGTGGCTGCAGCCAGCCAGGGGGCTCCAGGGTCGGGTGCGCCCGCGGGCCTGGGGGGCTTCTTGCCTGTGTGCAGGGCTTCTACGCACAAGGTGGCACCTCATCCCGGCCCAAGGGTGGTGGCAGGAACCCAGGAGGCGCTCGGGGACTCAGCAGGGCCCGCCCCTGGGGCCAGGGGTCTGGCAGGCTCCGGGGGCAAATGGACTACGGAAGCCGAGAGGGGCCCGTCCGCGCCAAAACCCAAAACGCGCTGCGGCCTCCAGGGACACAGGGGACACAAGTGGCTGTGTAGCTTGCAGTGCCCGAGCAGAGGAAGGGAGGTTGTCTGGCTGCTGAGGCGCAGCCGGTGTCAGCCCTTCGGGGAACTGCCCGTGGATGCTTCGGGAATGGGGGCTGCCAACTCAGAACCCCCGTTCCCTGTGGCTGCAGCCAGCCAGGGGGCTCCAGGGTCGGGCGCGCCCGCGGGCCTGGGGGGCTTCTTGCCTGTGTGCAGGGCTTCTACGCACAAGGTGGCACCTCATCCCGGCCCAAGGGTGGTGGCAGGAACCCAGGAGGCGCTCGGGGACTCAGCAGGGCCCGCCCCTGGGGCCAGGGGTCTGGCAGGCTCCGGGGCAAATGGACTACGGAAGCCGAGAGGGGCCCGTCCGCGCCAAAACCCAAAACGCGCTGCGGCCTCCAGGGACACAGGGGACACAAGTGGCTGTGTGGCTTGCAGTGCCCGAGCAGAGGGAGGGAGGTTGTCTGGCTGCTGAGGCGCAGCCGGTGTCAGCCCTTCGGGGAACTGCCCGTGGATGCTTCGGGAATGGGGGCTGCCAACTCAGAACCCCCGTTCCCTGTGGCTGCAGCCAGCCAGGGGGCTCCAGGGTCGGGCGCGCCCGCGGGCCTGGGGGGCTTCTTGCCTGTGTGCAGGGCTTCTACGCACAAGGTGGCACCTCATCCCGGCCCAAGGGTGGTGGCAGGAACCCAGGAGGCGCTCGGGGACTCAGCAGGGCCCGCCCCTGGGGCCAGGGGTCTGGCAGGCTCCGGGGCAAATGGACTATGGAAGCCGAGAGGGGCCCGTCCGCGCCAAAACCCAAAACGCGCTGCGGCCTCCAGGGACACAGGGGACACAAGTGGCTGTGTGGCTTGCAGTGCCCGAGCAGAGGGAGGGAGGTTGTCTGGCTGCTGAGGCGCAGCCGGTGTCAGCCCTTCGGGGAACTGCCCGTGGATGCTTCGGGAATGGGGGCTGCCAACTCAGAACCCCCGTTCCCTGTGGCTGCAGCCAGCCAGGGGGCTCCAGGGTCGGGCGCGCCCGCGGGCCTGGGGGGCTTCTTGCCTGTGTGCAGGGCTTCTACGCACAAGGTGGCACCTCATCCCGGCCCAAGGGTGGTGGCAGGAACCCAGGAGGCGCTCGGGGACTCAGCAGGGCCCGCCCCTGGGGCCAGGGGTCTGGCAGGCTCCGGGGGCAAATGGACTACGGAAGCCGAGAGGGGCCCGTCCGCGCCAAAACCCAAAACGCGCTGCGGCCTCCAGGGACACAGGGGACACAAGTGGCTGTGTGGCTTGCAGTGCCCGACCAGAGGGAGGGAGGTTGTCTGGCTGCTGAGGCGCAGCCGGTGTCAGCCCTTCGGGGAACTGCCCGTGGATGCTTCGGGAATGGGGGCTGCCAACTCAGAACCCCCGTTCCCTGTGGCTGCAGCCAGCCAGGGGGCTCCAGGGTCGGGCGCGCCCGCGGGCCTGGGGGGCTTCTTGCCTGTGTGCAGGGCTTCTACGCACAAGGTGGCACCTCATCCCGGCCCAAGGGTGGTGGCAGGAACCCAGGAGGCGCTCGGGGACTCAGCAGGGCCCGCCCCTGGGGCCAGGGGTCTGGCAGGCTCCGGGGCAAATGGACTACGGAAGCCGAGAGGGGCCCGTCCGCGCCAAAACCCAAAACGCGCTGCGGCCTCCAGGGACACAGGGGACACAAGTGGCTGTGTGGCTTGCAGTGCCCGAGCAGAGGGAGGGAGGTTGTCTGGCTGCTGAGGCGCAGCCGGTGTCAGCCCTTCGGGGAACTGCCCGTGGATGCTTCGGGAATGGGGGCTGCCAACTCAGAACCCCCGTTCCCTGTGGCTGCAGCCAGCCAGGGGGCTCCAGGGTCGGGTGCGCCCGCGGGCCTGGGGGCTTCTTGCCTGTGTGCAGGGCTTCTACGCCTAAGTTGGCACCTCATCCCGGCCCAAGGGTGGTGGCAGGAACCCAGGAGGCGCTCGGGGACTCAGCAGGGCCCGCCCCTGGGGCCAGGGGTCTGGCAGGCTCCGGGGCAAATGGACTACGGAAGCCGAGAGGGGGCCCGTCCGCAGCCAAAACCCAAAACGCGCTGCGGCCTCCAGGGACACAGGGGACACAAGTGGCTGTGTGGCTTGCAGTGCCCGACCAGAGGGAGGGAGGTTGTCTGGCTGCTGAGGCGCAGCCGGTGTCAGCCCTTCGGGGAACTGCCCGTGGATGCTTCGGGAATGGGGGCTGCCAACTCAGAACCCCCCGTTCCCTGTGGCTGCAGCCAGCCAGGGGGCTCCAGGGTCGGGCGCGCCCGCGGGCCTGGGGGGCTTCTTGCCTGTGTGCAGGGCTTCTACGCACAAGGTGGCACCTCATCCCGGCCCAAGGGTGGTGGCAGGAACCCAGGAGGCGCTCGGGGACTCAGCAGGGCCCGCCCCTGGGGCCAGGGGTCTGGCAGGCTCCGGGGCAAATGGACTATGGAAGCCGAGAGGGGCCCGTCCGCGCCAAAACCCAAAAACGCGCTGCGGCCTCCAGGGACACAGGGGACACAAGTGGCTGTGTGGCTTGCAGTGCCCGAGCAGAGGGAGGGAGGTTGTCTGGCTGCTGAGGCGCAGCCGGTGTCAGCCCTTCGGGGAACTGCCCGTGGATGCTTCGGGAATGGGGGCTGCCAACTCAGAACCCCCGTTCCCTGTGGCTGCAGCCAGCCAGGGGGCTCCAGGGTCGGGCGCGCCCGCGGGCCTGGGGGGCTTCTTGCCTGTGTGCAGGGCTTCTACGCACAAGGTGGCACCTCATCCCGGCCCAAGGGTGGTGGCAGGAACCCAGGAGGCGCTCGGGGACTCAGCAGGGCCCGCCCCTGGGGCCAGGGGGTCTGGCAGGCTCCGGGGGCAAATGGACTATGGAAGCCGAGAGGGGCCCGTCCGCGCCAAAACCCAAAACGCGCTGCGGCCTCCAGGGACACAGGGGACACAAGTGGCTGTGTGGCTTGCAGTGCCCGACCAGAGGGAGGGAGGTTGTCTGGCTGCTGAGGCGCAGCCGGTGTCAGCCCTTCGGGGAACTGCCCGTGGATGCTTCGGGAATGGGGGCTGCCAACTCAGAACCCCCGTTCCCTGTGGCTGCAGCCAGCCAGGGGGCTCCAGGGTCGGGCGCGCCCGCGGGCCTGGGGGGCTTCTTGCCTGTGTGCAGGGCTTCTACGCACAAGGTGGCACCTCATCCCGGCCCAAGGGTGGTGGCAGGAACCCAGGAGGCGCTCGGGGACTCAGCAGGGCCCGCCCCTGGGGCCAGGGGTCTGGCAGGCTCCGGGGCAAATGGACTACGGAAGCCGAGAGGGGCCCGTCCGCGCCAAAACCCAAAACGCGCTGCGGCCTCCAGGGACACAGGGGACACAAGTGGCTGTGTGGCTTGCAGTGCCCGACCAGAGGGAGGGAGGTTGTCTG
Organism: Lepus europaeus; assembly: GCF_033115175.1. NCBI lineage: Eukaryota > Metazoa > Chordata > Mammalia > Lagomorpha > Leporidae > Lepus > Lepus europaeus. The sequence goes on along the minus strand of NW_026909226.1, from coordinate 4,240 downwards.
GCTGCTGAGGCGCAGCCGGTGTCAGCCCTTCGGGGAACTGCCCGTGATGCTTCGGGAATGGGGGCTGCCAACTCAGAACCCCCGTTCCCTGTGGCTGCAGCCAGCCAGGGGGCTCCAGGGTCGGGCGCGCCCCGCGGGCCTGGGGGGCTTCTTGCCTGTGTGCAGGGCTTCTACGCACAAGGTGGCACCTCATCCCCGGCCCAAGGGTGGTGGCAGGAACCCAGGAGGCGCTCGGGGACTCAGCAGGGCCCGCCCTGGGGCCAGGGGTCTGGCAGGCTCCGGGGCAAATGGACTACGGAAGCCGAGAGGGGCCCGTCCGCGCCAAAACCCAAAACGCGCTGCGGCCTCCAGGGACACAGGGGACACAAGTGGCTGTGTGGCTTGCAGTGCCCGAGCAGAGGGAGGGAGGTTGTCTGGCTGCTGAGGCGCACCGGTGTCAGCCCTTCGGGGAACTGCCCGTGGATGCTTCGGGAATGGGGGCTGCCAACTCAGAACCCCCGTTCCTGTGGCTGCAGCCAGCCAGGGGGCTCCAGGGTCGGGTGCGCCCGCGGGCCTGGGGGGGCTTCTTGCCTGTGTGCAGGGCTTCTACGCACAAGGTGGCACCTCATCCCGGCCCAAGGGTGGTGGCAGGAACCCAGGAGGCGCTCGGGGACTCAGCAGGGCCCGCCCCTGGGGCCAGGGGTCTGGCAGGCTCCGGGGCAAATGGACTACGGAAGCCGAGAGGGGCCCGTCCGCGCCAAAACCCAAAACGCGCTGCGGCCTCCAGGGACACAGGGGACACAAGTGGCTGTGTAGCTTGCAGTGCCCGAGCAGAGGAAGGGAGGTTGTCTGGCTGCTGAGGCGCAGCCGGTGTCAGCCCTTCGGGGAACTGCCCGTGGATGCTTCGGGAATGGGGGCTGCCAACTCAGAACCCCCGTTCCCTGTGGCTGCAGCCAGCCAGGGGGCTCCAGGGTCGGGCGCGCCCGCGGGCCTGGGGGGCTTCTTGCCTGTGTGCAGGGCTTCTACGCACAAGGTGGCACCTCATCCCGGCCCAAGGGTGGTGGCAGGAACCCAGGAGGCGCTCGGGGACTCAGCAGGGCCCGCCCCTGGGGCCAGGGGTCTGGCAGGCTCCGGGGCAAATGGACTACGGAAGCCGAGAGGGGGCCCGTCCGCGCCAAAACCCAAAACGCGCTGCGGCCTCCAGGGGACACAGGGGACACAAGTGGCTGTGTGGCTTGCAGTGCCCGAGCAGAGGGAGGGAGGTTGTCTGGCTGCTGAGGCGCAGCCGGTGTCAGCCCTTCGGGAACTGCCCGTGGATGCTTCGGGAATGGGGGCTGCCAACTCAGAACCCCCGTTCCCTGTGGCTGCAGCCAGCCAGGGGGCTCCAGGGTCGGGCGCGCCCGCGGGCCTGGGGGGCTTCTTGCCTGTGTGCAGGGCTTCTACGCACAAGGTGGCACCTCATCCCGGCCCAAGGGTGGTGGCAGGAACCCAGGAGGCGCTCGGGAACTCAGCAGGGCCCGCCCCTGGGGCCAGGGGTCTGGCAGGCTCCGGGGCAAATGGACTATGGAAGCCGAGAGGGGCCCGTCCGCGCCAAAACCCAAAACGCGCTGCGGCCTCCAGGGACACAGGGGACACAAGTGGCTGTGTGGCTTGCAGTGCCCGAGCAGAGGGAGGGAGGTTGTCTGGCTGCTGAGGCGCAGCCGGTGTCAGCCCTTCGGGGAACTGCCCGTGGATGCTTCGGGAATGGGGGCTGCCAACTCAGAACCCCCGTTCCCTGTGGCTGCAGCCAGCCAGGGGGCTCCAGGGGTCGGGCGCGCCCGCGGGGCCTGGGGGGCTTCTTGCCTGTGTGCAGGGCTTCTACGCACAAGGTGGCACCTCATCCCCGGCCCAAGGGTGGTGGCAGGAACCCAGGAGGCGCTCGGGGGACTCAGCAGGGCCCGCCCCTGGGGCCAGGGGTCTGGCAGGCTCCGGGGGCAAATGGACTACGGAAGCCGAGAGGGGCCCGTCCGCGCCAAAACCCAAAACGCGCTGCGGCCTCCAGGGACACAGGGGACACAAGTGGCTGTGTGGCTTGCAGTGCCCGACCAGAGGGAGGGAGGTTGTCTGGCTGCTGAGGCGCAGCCGGTGTCAGCCCTTCGGGGAACTGCCCGTGGATGCTTCGGGAATGGGGGCTGCCAACTCAGAACCCCCGTTCCCTGTGGCTGCAGCCAGCCAGGGGGCTCCAGGGTCGGGCGCGCCCGCGGGCCTGGGGGGCTTCTTGCCTGTGTGCAGGGCTTCTACGCACAAGGTGGCACCTCATCCCGGCCCAAGGGTGGTGGCAGGAACCCAGGAGGCGCTCGGGGACTCAGCAGGGCCCGCCCCTGGGGCCAGGGGTCTGGCAGGCTCCGGGGCAAATGGACTACGGAAGCCGAGAGGGGCCCGTCCGCGCCAAAACCCAAAACGCGCTGCGGCCTCCAGGGACACAGGGGACACAAGTGGCTGTGTGGCTTGCAGTGCCCGAGCAGAGGGAGGGAGGTTGTCTGGCTGCTGAGGCGCAGCCGGTGTCAGCCCTTCGGGGAACTGCCCGTGGATGCTTCGGGAATGGGGGCTGCCAACTCAGAACCCCCGTTCCCTGTGGCTGCAGCCAGCCAGGGGGCTCCAGGGTCGGGTGCGCCCGCGGGCCTGGGGGGCTTCTTGCCTGTGTGCAGGGCTTCTACGCCTAAGTTGGCACCTCATCCCGGCCCAAGGGTGGTGGCAGGAACCCAGGAGGCGCTCGGGGACTCAGCAGGGCCCGCCCCTGGGGCCAGGGGTCTGGCAGGCTCCGGGGCAAATGGACTACGGAAGCCGAGAGGGGCCCGTCCGCGCCAAAACCCAAAACGCGCTGCGGCCTCCAGGGACACAGGGGACACAAGTGGCTGTGTGGCTTGCAGTGCCCGACCAGAGGGAGGGAGGTTGTCTGGCTGCTGAGGCGCAGCCGGTGTCAGCCCTTCGGGGAACTGCCCGTGGATGCTTCGGGAATGGGGGCTGCCAACTCAGAACCCCGTTCCCTGTGGCTGCAGCCAGCCAGGGGGCTCCAGGGTCGGGCGCGCCCGCGGGCCTGGGGGGCTTCTTGCCTGTGTGCAGGGCTTCTACGCACAAGGTGGCACCTCATCCCGGCCCAAGGGTGGTGGCAGGAACCCAGGAGGCGCTCGGGGACTCAGCAGGGCCCGCCCCTGGGGCCAGGGGTCTGGCAGGCTCCGGGGCAAATGGACTATGGAAGCCGAGAGGGGCCCGTCCGCGCCAAAACCCAAAACGCGCTGCGGCCTCCAGGGACACAGGGGGACACAAGTGGCTGTGTGGCTTGCAGTGCCCGAGCAGAGGAGGGAGGTTGTCTGGCTGCTGAGGCGCAGCCGGTGTCAGCCCTTCGGGGAACTGCCCGTGGATGCTTCGGGAATGGGGGCTGCCAACTCAGAACCCCGTTCCCTGTGGCTGCAGCCAGCCAGGGGGCTCCAGGGTCGGGCGCGCCCGCGGGCCTGGGGGGCTTCTTGCCTGTGTGCAGGGCTTCTACGCACAAGGTGGCACCTCATCCCCGGCCCAAGGGTGGTGGCAGGAACCCAGGAGGCGCTCGGGGACTCAGCAGGGCCGCCCCTGGGGCCAGGGGTCTGGCAGGCTCCGGGGGCAAATGGACTATGGAAGCCGAGAGGGGCCCGTCCGCGCCAAAACCCAAAACGCGCTGCGGCCTCCAGGGACACAGGGGACACAAGTGGCTGTGTGGCTTGCAGTGCCCCGACCAGAGGGAGGGAGGTTGTCTGGCTGCTGAGGCGCAGCCGGTGTCAGCCCTTCGGGGAACTGCCCGTGGATGCTTCGGGAATGGGGGCTGCCAACTCAGAACCCCCGTTCCCTGTGGCTGCAGCCAGCCAGGGGGCTCCAGGGTCGGGCGCGCCCGCGGGCCTGGGGGGCTTCTTGCCTGTGTGCAGGCTTCTACGCACAAGGTGGCACCTCATCCCGGCCCAAGGGTGGTGGCAGGAACCCAGGAGGCGCTCGGGGACTCAGCAGGGCCCGCCCCTGGGGCCAGGGGTCTGGCAGGCTCCGGGGCAAATGGACTACGGAAGCCGAGAGGGGCCCGTCCGCGCCAAAACCCAAAACGCGCTGCGGCCCTCCCAGGGACACAGGGGACACAAGTGGCTGTGTGGCTTGCAGTGCCCGACCAGAGGGAGGGAGGTTGTCTGGCTGCTGAGGCGCAGCGGTGTCAGCCCTTCGGGGAACTGCCCGTGGATGCTTCGGGAATGGGGGCTGCAACTCA